>NC_141291.1:295000-422500 GCF_037954325.1 Fistularia commersonii
TCCTCGACCACCTCGCCCGCGTCTGGACCAGGCAGGGTCTGCGGTGAACCTCCTGCCTGTCCTTGGACTGCAGGAGGAACCCTGAGGAACCCCTGGAGGCTCCTCACAGAGAGGCCCCCTGAGGGAACACAAGCGGGGACCTTCTGCTGCGAGGAGGAGGTTCTGACCTGCTCCGGCGTTCTGAGACCAGGACCGGTCTGCTGGTCGCCGTGGTTACGCACCGGTCTTGGCGTCCACGGAGAAGTACGGCTGGCCCTCCAGGATGCTGTAGACCACGCGGGCGCTGTTCCCGTAGGTGGGGTCGTCGGCGTCGGTCGCCGTCAGCTGGATGACGGACGTTCCTGGACGGAGGAAGTGTGTGTGTGTGAGTCAAAGACGGCGTCCAGGTCCCTCTGGACGGGCGGAGAACTTCCCCGGCCTCTGTCTCCTACCTATCTGGGACATCTCTGGGACGGACGCCCGGTACGGCCCGTCCGGGAAGCGCGGCTCGTTGTCGTTGATGTCCTGGATCTTGATGATGAACTCGGACTCGGGCTCCAGCGGGCGCTCCGTCAGACGGCTGCGGGCCTGAGCGCGGAGAACGTACGTGGCCTTCACCTCGCGGTCCAGACGCTGGATGGCGTGGATGTCCCCGGTGCTGTCGTCGATGGTGAAGGTGGTGCCGGCGCCTTCGCCCGTCAGGATGTACTTGATGGAGCCGTCGCCCTTGTCCATGTCGGAGTGGAGCTGCGGGAGGAAGAAGATCCGACGGCTTCACAACGCAGCCTCGGACGCACAAAGCCCAACCTGGCTAACAACATGCTTTCCAGCAACTCTCAGAGGCGCTTTGGAAGGAGACGAGGACAAAGACGGTGGAGGAGATGGAGGAGCGTGCATGGAGGAACCTGAGCAGAAGGTCTAGGTTTTCAGAATGATGGGAGGGTTAAAGATCACATCGGAGCTTCTCGAGGGGGAGGATCTCCAGCCCTGTGATCTTCTATGACCGTCAGGAGTTCAGGACGCGTTTGTTCTACATTCATCTTACGACACCGTGGAGAACAGATGGACGAGTGAAGCTCGTGTTCTGTTACTCCTTCACTCGTGTTCATGAACAACATGTGAAGAGGTGTGGAGAGAATCATCCATCCATCCATCCCTCCATCCATCCATCATCCATCATCCATCATCCATCCATCATCCATCATCCATCATCCATCCATCCATCCATCCATCCATCATCCATCCATCCATCCATCCATCCATCCATCCATCCATCCATCCATCCATCCATCATCCATCCATCCATCCATCCATCCATCCATCCATCCATCCATCCATCATCCATCATCCATCCATCCATCCATCATCCATCATCCATCATCCATCCATCCATCCATCCATCATCCATCCATCATCCATCCATCCATCCATCCATCCATCCATCCATCCATCATCCATCATCCATCCATCCATCCATCCATCCATCCATCATCCATCATCCATCCATCCATCCATCCATCCATCCATCCATCCATCCATCATCCATCCATCATCCATCCATCCATCATCCATCCATCATCCATCATCCATCATCCATCATCCATCATCCATCCATCCATCATCCATCCATCCATCCATCCATCCATCCATCCATCCATCCATCCATCCATCCATGGAGGAGGAGGAAAGGCAACCACGAAAGATATCTGGAAATGTCCAAACTAAAGCAGGAGGACAAGACGTGGATGAATGATGAAACCACTGGTAAAGAGCCTGTGCGTGTGTGTGTTAGTGTGAGTATGTGTGTGTGTGTGTGTGTGTGTGTGTGAGTGTGAGTGAGTGTGTGTGTGTGTGTGTGTGTGTGTGTGAGCATGTGCATGTTTGTGTATTTGTTTGTGTGTGTGTTTGTGCTTATGGTGCATCTGTGTGTGTGTTTTTGCATTTGTGTGTGTGTGTAAACACTGACCTTTCCTATGTAGAGTGGTTCCAGGCCGGTGTACTCCTCCAGGACAAAGAACTGGTTCCACACCCAGCCTCGCTTTGTCCTCTGGAGCACCTCCAGTGCACCTCCAGAACCTCCAGAACCTCCAGAGCCTCCAGAACCTCCAGAACCTCCAGAACCTCCTCCCTTAGTGGGCTTTCCCTGAAGGCGGTGTGGCAGCAGGGTGAGGATGCAGAGTACAGCGGCGAGCAGGATGGCGGCGGTGGCCGTAGGCGGCGGCGCCATCCTGGAGCGGCGAGCTGTGAGCGTAGAGGCTTCCAGCCACCGTGTGGAGCTCTTGACGGCGTCCTGGAGGAGGAGGAGGAGGACAGATGAGTTATGGTGACCCTGGATGATGTCATTGTTCTTCATGTTCTGCGGCGACCCGTGTTGCATCCCCCCCCCCCCCCCCCACGTCATGATGAGGCCACACGGGGCGAAAACAGGCCGAGGATGAAGAAGGCGAGAAGACCTTCTGGGTGCTCACACACATGAAGCTGAGATGGAATGAACATGTACACTCGTGCACATCTTCCTTGGCCTGGGTGGGATCAATTCTTTCCCTCCTGACATTCCACACACACATATACACACATAGACACACACACACACACCAAGCGCCATTTCAAACACACACGTCGGAGCTGCAGTGTATGTGTGTGTATGTGTGTGTGTGTGGGACAGTGGTGATGTTTATCACGTCTGTTTATCTCTGGACGGCGTGTCCAAAGATGGCGTCAGGTGGTGTTGAATGATTCCGCCGCCGTCGGAGCCAGGATGTTCCCAGTCCCCCCGTGATGGAGCGCGGGACGCCGTCTGCAAGGAACTTTCACCCGGCAGGCCAACGATGGAGGCTAGCGACGGAGGCTAGCGACGGAGGCTAGTGATGGAGGCTAGCGACGGAGGCTAGCGATGGAGGCTAGCGACGGAGACTAGTGATGGGGGCTAGTGATGGAGGCTAATGATGGAGGCTAATGATGGAGGCTAGTGATGTTGGCCAACGATGTTGGCTAACAATGGAGGCAAACAATGGAGGCTAGCGATGGAGGCTAGTGATGGAGGCTAACAATGGAGGCTAGCGATGGAGGCAAACAATGGAGGCTAGCGATGGAGGCTAGCGATGGAGGCTAACAATGGAGGCTAACAATAGAGGCTAGCGATGGAGGCTAACAATGTTGGCTAACGATGGAGGCCAAAAGCAGCAGCTAATGAACTGGGCTCATGACGTGGGCTAACGGCACAGGCTAACGCCAACAGCTCCGCTCGCATCAATCTGGTGTGTTTTCCACCATAAACAATTCCGGCGTCAAAGACAAGGACAGTTAGCGCCCCCCCCCCCCCCCCCCGCAGGTCTGGACGCCCAGGCGCTGCATTCATGAACCCCAGAGAATGGAAAGATTCTTGGTGAAAAGGCTGAAAGGAAGCAGCGGGAGTGGAGAAAGGAGGCGGTTTAGAGGAGGAGGCGTCTGGGCTGATGAAGAGGAGGAGGACAGACAGACTGAGCGACTCCATTATGTTTTGTGAGGGAGTTGATTGTGCTGCTGGAGAACCTCACAATCACCAAACTCACTTCATCATTGTTGGATCAGCACAAAAGGCGAGGGAGGGTGGGAGGGGCGTGGCTTCATGTGTGTGTGTGTGTGTGTGTGTGTCAGGATGGCTGAATGTTGACCTCCCCGCTCCCTCTTTTCAGCCTATTCACCCGGGCCTCCATTCTCCAGGAGACCCGGCTCTTGAACCCCCAAAAAGGCGCCTAATGAGGCGCCACGCTACATCATCAGGACGGAAAAACATTTTGCACAACTTTGGACACATGAGATGATGCTCTTTCACTTGTTTAAGGAGGCAGCTGGTGTTTGGCCCCTCTCTCACACACACACACACACACACACACACACACGCACACACACACACACACACAGACCTGCCTGCAGCTTCAGTGCACCCCAGCCTATCTCCTGGCGGAGGCGTCCCGTCCTGCTTGGACGTCCACCTGGGGACGGCTGGAATGCGAGCAGAGCTCTGAGCTCCTTCAATAATTCAGTTTTCCAAACGCAGGTTTTCTTCTCCTGCTCAGAAACCGAGGCTGGAGGTCAGTTACCCCCAGATAAGCCTCCTCAGATATGATGGTCTCCCACAGCGGTCGGGTGCCGGGGGTCACCGGGCTCCGAGGAACCAAGACTCCGGCGGCCTCCCTGCCGGAGGTCGGGACCAGACCCGGACCTGAGGAGACCTGGGCCTGAGGAGAGCCGGACCTGATCTCCAGCCGCCAAAGAACCACCTGCCAGCAGAACCAGCAGGAGAAGACGGACACCTGAGAAGAGCTCCTGGTGTCAGGAGGCTGAAGATGATGAGTCACTGCCAGGAGGAGTAAGATGTTGAACGATGAAATCCTTCACATGCACACAAACACACACACACACACGCACACGCACATGCACACACACACACACACACACACACACACACACACACACACACACACACACACACACGCACACACACGCACACACACACACACACACACACAGGGGTGATGGACCAGGGTCAGGCCGGCAGTCTGTTGAGCTGCAGAGACTCACACAGAGACGGCAGAAAGGGATGAGATGGTTGTGAGTCTGTCAGTGGAGAACCAGGACCTCCTGGTGAGGAGGTCCTGGTGAGGAGGTCCTGGTGGGCGGCGGCCCGTTGACGCCCCCATAGAGACGCAGGAAAGGGTCTTTCATGCGGGTGGATCCGTGACGGAGGGGCTCCTCCCGGCGGCGAGCGGAACGTCACGGACAATTTGTTTAACACAATTGATTCTCCACGCTGGGAGAAGAAACCTGCACCCCGATGTTCCTCCTCCGGCCGGGAGGCGTCACATCCTGGATCATCGGTCCAGACCAACCTCCAGGAGGAGCTTCTCCAACCGCTCACCGATCCTCAATGTTTATTGTCTCGCACTAAACAAGACCCCGGCTATCAGGGAGGGCCGGGGGCACGACTGGGTGTGTGTGTGTGAATGTGTGTGTGTGTGTGTTTCCGTTTGTCTGTTAATGTGTGCGTGTGCGTGTGTGTGTGTGTCAGACCTCAGCCCGCCTCCCTCGGCTCTGTGAGGGAGGCGGAGCTCTTCAAAGACAGACTGAGGCGGGGGGGGGGGGGGGGGGGGGTGGAGGTGGAGGTGTGTGTGTGTGGGGGGGGTGTATTCTGTTCAAACTCTTTCAAGATCACACATTGTGTGTGTGTGTGTGTGTGTCTGCCTGTGTATGTGTGTGTGTGTGTGTGTATGTGTGTGTGGGTGTGTGTGTGATAGTGGGGCGCCCCTAAAGCCCCCCCACCCCCCCATTACATGGAAGCTGGTCCAGACCTTTTTCACACAGGGCTTCCACGCGAGGGTTTCCATGGCGACCCCGTGCTCGCCGGCCAGCGTCGACCTCCAAACCTCAGCGTCCTGCTGGGACCAAACAGGATGTGCACGTGTCCGTCAGACACCTGGCCTCCAGCCCTCCATACATGAACCTCTTCTCCTGTCCTCCTCCAGAACGCCAACCTCAACATCCTTCCACGCAGACCTTCTCCATCCCTCCTGTGTCCACGTCCGAACCATCTCGGGGTGACTTGATCTTCAGAACATCTACCACGCGCCGTCCCTCTGACGGCCTCCATCCTTCCTGACCCTCTCCGTGCTCCTCACTCCCACAGAGGAACCTCCACATCTCCATCTCTTGCTGAGACACATCTGTTCCGACCCGCCCGAAACCAGACCGAACCGCCCGAAACCAGTTCCTCGGCAGCGAACCTCGGACGGATTTTGACGGACGCCGTGAAGAAGATGGAGATGAAGATGAAGATGGAGCCTCCATGAGAGTTTTGGAGAAATCTGTTTGTGTGACCTCTGTGACCTCCTGGTCCTCGTCCTCCTCACGTTTGTCTCAGTGCTCATCAAGACCTTTGTCATTCAGGAGGACATCGAACCACGCCAGTGCACGGAGATGATGTCAACGTGCACGAGCATCACCTGGAGAAGTTCACCCCCCCCCCCCCCCCGCCCTCTGCAGGACCCTCCAAGAGCATTCAAAGCATGAAGAACAGCAGCTCAATTAGCAGGAGAACCTCCAGGACGCAGCCGGTGGCGTCTGATCTCCTGCGCCCTCCACGCCGCCGCCGCCGCTGCCTCCAAACATCAAAGTGTCTCCTTACCTTTGGCTCCGCCCCCGCCGGCTTCTCCTCGCCTTCTTCCTTTTGTTCTGCCCCCCCACTCCCGTCGCAGGAGTTGTGAAGGCCGCCTGCGGCGTTGGCTTCCCCCTCGCAAGTCACCTTGAGTCTGCTTCCCCCTCTGCTTCCCCCTCTGCTTCCCCCTCTGCTTCCCCCTCTGCTTCCCCCTCTGCTTCCCCCTCTGCTTCCCCCTCTGCTTCCCCTCTGCTTCCCCTCTGCTTCCCCTCTGCTCTCCGACTCCTCACAAACTTTCCTTCCCTTCATCTGCTCCAGCTGCTCCTCCCTCTCTGACGCCTCATTGGCTCCGCCTACGGCCCTCCGCCGCCCAATCAGACCACAGGACCGATTGTCCCTCCCTTTGCGATCAGTGTAAACATCCACACACACACACACACACACACACACACACCCCGTAAAAGGAGGTGTGGTGGGGGGACATTAGAGGGGTCAAAGGGGCAGCAGTCAAATCAGTGTGAGTGACAGGAGGCAGAAGGAGGCAGAAGGAGGTAGAAGGAGGTAGAAGGAGGTAGAAGGAGGCAGAAGGAGGTAGAAGGAGGCAGAAGGAGGCAGAAGGAGGCAGAAGGAGGTAGAAGGAGGCAGAAGGAGGCAGAAGGAGGCAGAAGGAGGTGAGGAGCAGAGGAACCCTCCTGTCAGACGCCACTTGAAGGTGAGGACCTCCAGGTCTTTGGTTGCTTTGGACGTCCTGCAGGGTGAAGGGTGAATTCCTGCGCTCAGCCAGGCACTACGAGGAGATGAGATTCCCACCGGCAGAAGGTCCGGGGAGCTTCATGGAGGAGATCAGAAGCAGAGGGAGGGTCTCCACTCACACATCTGCTCCGGTGAGGAGGTGGAGGAGGAGGAAGTGTTGGACCATGGAGCGGCAGAAATGAGAAGATGTACATTTGGACCTTCTCCCCTTCTCTGGTCCTCCCTGGCAGTCAGCGGCTTCCAGAGGAGCAGATGAAGGCTGCTGCCTGCAGAGCCAGATGGTCAGAAGGCCCCCCCCCACCAACCCCCTTTGGCAGGTCATTCTTCACCGCCCCCCCACCTCTGTGGCTTTGTCCCCTTGAATACCTGACTGGTTAGCACCCCAGACAATGTTTGGCCACACACACACACACACACACACACACACACACACACACACACACACACACACACACAGAAAATGGCGGGGGTGCAGCCCTCTGAAGAACACCCTCCATCATTGTGGCACCGAGCAGGATAATAATTGGCAGAACAAATTGGAGCTGAGGGCTCGGGGAAGTTCAGCCGTGCTCCTCGGAGCTGTGAAGGTGCAGAACAATCCCCCGACCCCACAGAGACCCCACAGAGGTCCCACAGAGGTCCCACAGAGGTCCCACAGAGGTCCCACAGAGATCCCACAGAGATCCCACAGAGGTTCCACAGAGGCCCCACAGAGGCCTCCCACCGTGGAATCTGATTTGATACAGTTGTGTTCAGCATGTCGCCGGGCGCCGGTCGGGCCATTTTGCGGCGGATGTTTTCCGGACACGGTGCTTTGGGGCGAGGCGTGGAGAACGCCTCCTCCAAAGATCCAGCCGCCGCCGCCGCCACTCCCTCTGGGTGTCTGATCGGCCGCGCAGATTTTACGCCTGTTAGTTTTACATCTCCTCTTTGAGTCGGGGTGGCCTAAGACATCTCTGGTGTCAGAGTGACAGGCCGGGAGGCCAGGCGGCTACAGGAGAGCAACCACTACCAAACATGTGGAGCAGTATGGAACCTCTGTAGGTTCTCTTTCCCATAAATGGCTTTCTGACAGAACAGTCTTAAGAAAAGACTTCTAAGAACCGCCCAGTTCCACTTCTGTTCCAGGAAGTAGCCTCCTCCAGGGGAACCTTCTAGTTGTGCAGTCCCACAAGTAGTGAGGGACCAAGGTGTGGACCAGTGGGACACCAGCATCTGAGACGTGCACCTTCAGCTCCACACTCCAAGACATACCACTGAAGAAGAAGAAGAAGAAGAAGAAGAAGAAGAAGAAGAAGAAGAAGACGGCATGGACAACATGGAGGTGGAGGCTGCGGCAGCATTCATGATCTGCATGGAGGGAATAATAACATAAGTGCAGCAGGTCAGAAGAGCTTGGACCTCTTCGTCACTCCATTTCCAACTGCTTCTGTCTGTTTAATCACAAGGAAACATCTAACCAGGGACCTTCTGCAGTCTGCAGAAGTATCTGCCAATGGGCGTGGGTTATTAGTTCCACCAATCACCAAGCAGCTGTGAGTCCAGCTGGTTCCAAACACCTGACCTGAACACCATGACCGTGTCGGAAGAGAGCAGCATCTGAGATGGTGCTCCATGTCTTCATCTGAGATGGTGCTCCATGTCAGAGCAGCACAGTCCAATCCACGTGCCGTGAGATGCAGCTCCACCTCCAGTTTCCTTACCGATCTGTGCGCTCTCGTGTTCTTTGCTGTCGGACAAAGCAAAGGTTGTCCTTCTGCAGTCCGAGCCATGGCTTTGGACTTGCTAACGTGGGTGCGACACTGATGTCAGCATTAGCATTATGTCAATGAGTGGCCGCACACGGCGCACTAGCTAATGTAGCATGGTGGACATAACGAGGACTTCGGAGCAGATAATATTCAGCGGTACCTTTCACTTCTCATGACGACTTTAGTTTCATCTTCGATATTTCCTGTGTTTTCTGTGAATAAGGCCTTCCTCTGAAAGTGATTTTGGAGACGCTCGTCACCTGCGTCTGATCCTGAGGTCTGACGAGTCCTCGGACGGTAAACACTCCCGACGCGCTCCCTCAAGACCAAAGGTTGGAGCGGCTTCCCGAATCCAACGGGCAATTAAAAGCGACGGCGGCGAGACGTGATGACAAACCCGGCCCTGCGAGGTGACCCCCCCCATCCACCCCCCCCCCCCCCGACATGTGACGGCCCCCGCGCCGGAATACCCTAAACACATCTCATCTGGTCCAATCCGGCGTATCACTTCGCCGGCACGCCACGGCGAGGGGGAGGCATGAAAGAGGGTTAGGTTTCAGAAGAAGGAGATGAGAGAGCGCCAGGGAGAGGGAGCAAAGCCTCCATGTCATCTAAGATAAGAGGAGCAGCTCTCTTGCCTCCTGCCCGAGATTAAAAATGGCACAGAGCAGAACAAGCCCGAGTACAAAGAGCTCTTGTGTGTCTTTGGGGTGCGCAGTCAAACCTTTTCATGTCTGATTTTAGCTACAGGTCCAAACAAAGGGAAATTAGACACGGGAAGCATTGTGTCTTCCTCGCCAGCGCCGTCTTCCACGGCAGCCTCGTGCACCCCCGTCGCTGACGCCGTAACCTTTACAGTAATTGGAGGAAACGGCGAGAAAACAAACCAAACCGAGACGTTTGGCCTTAATTGTGAGGCGTCGGGGTTTTGGCACGAGGTCCGGGGAGCGAACCGTGACATTCGTCCGCCCGGCGGCGTCCGGCCGCCCGCCCGCCCGCCCGGCCGCCCGCCCGCCTCTTGTCTCAGGCAAGCTGTGCCTTTCAAGATCCCATTTTCCCCGTGACCTTTTCGGCGGGTTTCTCCGCGTCGCCTCGGCGGGGCGTTGACTTTCATTCCGCCGGCATAAACTTCGCCTTCCGTCGCCGGGCTCGTCGCCGAGCCTCGCCGTGACGAGAGGTGGCGTTCTGATTGGATGAAAGGCTCCCCGGGATGTTTGATGCGGCGAGGAGGAGGAGGCTCTGCCTCGGTGAGCTGACGGGAGCCGAGGAGACGCCGGGCCGCGATCCTCGGCCACGGCCGGGATATTTACCCCTCCACGCTCTGAGCTTCCTCGTCGCCGCGCTCCCCGGCCGACCCCGCCAGCCGCAAGCCCACAGACTTGTGAGTCTGAGGTGGAAGTGCACGGACGCCCGGCTGCTGCCAGACCTCGATGACGGCGACACACCGACCGGATGACGCCTGAATGCGGTCGCGCTCGAAATGCATCCTCGACGTGACGAACGCGGAACAGAAGAACCCGTTACCCCGCGGCGCTTCGGCCCGAGCGACTCGTAGCTCCGCAGCGGCGGACGCTCCAAACTGGAGGCCGCGGGTCAGGTGACACGTTAAAGTTCTGGGAAAAGAAACGGGATTTCAGTTTACGAAGAAATTTCAACATGTCATCGGCATATACATGTATGTCTATGTGGGGACTGACAGGATTCTATTCATGAACTGAGCAAAGGACTTTAAATATGAGCTCAACATTTCTTAACGTTCGGAAACTGTGTTTTGAAATGTGCTTATTTTTCAGTGAAAAGTAAGAATTTAATGAGAATAAAAAACATCAATAACAAAACGACTTGAACCGCGGTTGCTCATTTGACGGAGGTAAAAGAGCCGCCAGCCGGAACGCCTGAGAACAACAGCACGGAACCCGACGTCAAACTCAGGATGGATAAACGTGGCTCCAGGTGGAGGTCGGAGGTCGGAGGTCGGAGGTCGGAGGTCGTCCTCAGAGCTTTACAGCCTCTTCGCTGAGCTGTGTTTACTGTCTCTGGTTCGTGTCCTGGTCACAGACCCACAAACCCTGCTTCCTGGAGTCAGTACAATAACAATCAGACAACCAGTCGCGCTCCGTTCCATGCTTGGCATGCAGCCGGTGTGTGTGTGTGTGTGTGTGTGTGTGTGTGTGTGTGTGTGTGTGTGTGTGTGTGTGTGTGTGTAAAGTATCAGCAGCGTGGAACCTTGAACAAGCAGGCGGTGGAAAAGCGTCTCCCTTGTCGGTGGTCTCTGCGCTGGAAGCAGCTGCCGACCCAGCGATCGGGCCGGAGCAGAACCAGACAACCAGCGGGAAGAGGCTTTGGGCGGGAAAGGGTGGCCGTCGCTCACTGATCTGATGGAGTGAGGAGAACCACCACCAGAGCTGGACTCCAGACAGAACCCGAACCAGAGCTGGACTCCAGACAGAACCCGAACCAGAGCTGGACTCGTGTCCAAAATCCTTCACAAACCGACAGGGGTAGGAACCCAGGCCCAAGAAGCTCTGCAACTCAGAGCCACTATCTTTGCTGCGTCAGTGGTTACTCCAGCTGCACTGACCATGTGGGACAGAACCCGGACCAGAGCTGGACTGGAAACAGAACCCGGACCAAAGCTGGACTGGAAACAGAACCTGAACCAGAGCTGGCCTGGAGACAGAACCTGGCGGACCGGGGCCGATCGTCCATGGTTGGCCGGTGGACAGAAACCCTTAACGGAGTGAGGAGGCCCTTCTGCCGCCTGGAGTCCTGCACCCAAGGCCTGCGCAGGAGGACCCGGCCAAACAAGCTGAAGAATTTCTGTTTTATTTTTCCTCCCCTTCTGTCACCTGGCAACTAAAAGCTTCAAAAGAGCTGTTCATCTCAGAAGGTCTCAGATCCACAAAGCCTTCTGCTTGGCTGGCGGCTTCACGCTCCCAAACATGTGAGTTGGGGGTGGAAGCCGGGCAGGAGCATGAAGGGAGCATGAAGGGGGTATGAAGGGGGCATGAAGGGGGTATGAAGGGGGCATGAAGGGGGCAGGAAGGGGGTATGAAGGGAGCATGAAGGGAGCATGAAGGGGTTATGAAGGGGGTATGAAGGGGGCATGAAGGGAGCATGAAGGGGGCATGAAGGGAGCATGAAATCGGCGAGCGTAGAAATGAACCCTTTTTACCAAAGTTCCCGTCTTCACCCTCCGTGCGCTCACGCCGATTGAGTGTTTGGACTCCATCTTCTCGTCTCCGTGCCCTAAAAGGCAGGTTGTGTTTCAGGTCGTGATGTTTGGAGCCTCTTGGCCGTGAGGAGGAGGAGCAGCACCTCCACTGCTGAACGGGGGGGCAGATGCTCTCGGACGCAGCCGCAGATCTTGTCGTTCCGATGGACATCTGAAGGTCTAGGACGGAACATGGTCTGACACGGGGTCTCCAAGAAACCATCTCATCTCCTCACTCACTCCCCTCTGGTTTGCTTTGGAGGTCACTTCCCAGTTGGAGGCCGACCGCTGCCGTCCTCCTGAAGGAGGTGATGACAGGAAGTCCATCCATCTGGAAGTCCGCGGTCTTTATCTTCTCAAATGAAATTGCCGGTTTAATGAAAAACATACTGCTTGATAAAAAAGAGAGATAGCAGAGAACGAAGGAAGACCGGAGCCGTCGGCGGCCCGGAGACCGGAGGGTTCTGGGGAACCAATGGGGAGCTCCGGGGTCGGCGGTCCAGGCGGGTCCGTCTGGGCTGAGGGTCTCTATAAGGGTCTCTCTGAGGGTCTCTGAGGGTCTCTGAGGGTCTCTGAGGGTCTCTCCGGTTTCCGGGACTCGTGGGAAACCTTCCCTTGGAGAGTGACACCGACAGAGTCGAAGCGCTTCTGGTCGTCGCCGGAGGAGAGCAGATGTTCAGCTTGAATTTGATCCCCGCTATAAATCCAGTTTATAGACATCCCCGCGTTCCATATATTAACTTTATGGGAATTCTAGAAGCTTGATTGTCTCTCGGCCACAAAAGGCAAATAAAGGCTAATTTATGCTCGCCGTTAATCCTCAAAGGGGCGGAGCCTTCTGTCCGTCCTCTGCCTTCACTTCCTGCCGGATCCTCTACCTTCTCCTGGAGCTCACGGCCAAATGGAGCAAATGGAGATGTTCCACCAGAAGCCATGGCGGCGGCGCCGAGCGTCATGCGACCGGCGAAAGGAGCCGGGAAGAAGAGCACGACGCGGCGTTGGTAGAAGCAAGGAGAAGAATTCTCCGTCCGCACGCCGCCAGGGATCCAACGCCCGTGGCCTCACGTCAACTCCCGAGTCGGCGTGGCCGCTTCCCAGGGGGCGGGGCCTGATCTGCCGCACCGCCACTTCTCTCATGACTATGAAAGCTATTATTGTATCACGTCAGCTGTTAGCATGCAGCTGTTAGCGCCGCCGAGATGAGCGGCAATAGATGGTTTTAGCCCGTCCTTCCCGACCCTTATATCCCTCTCTTCTACCCCAGCTGGTCGAGGCAGAAGGCTGCCAACACTGAGCTTGGGACCGGCTGCTCCCACATCTCCTTGTTTGTTATGGTCTGGAACAGAACTGGAACCCTCTGAACCCTCTGAACCTTCTGAGCCCTCTGGACCCTCTGAACCCTCTGAACCCTCTGAACCCTGCACCGCCCTCTTGTGCATGCATTGCTCGCCAAGATGGAAAACGTCTCGGTTCAGATCCGGGGTGACGTCGACTCTGACGGTCCTGTGACCATTCAGCCGGTCTGAGGTTTTGCAGAACATCGGAGGAACCGGAGGTCCGTTGCGAGTTTCCCCAAAAGACGGACGAAACCCCTCGCGCCTGTTCTTGGAGGCGACAAGTCCTGGTGGTGGCAGAAGATCGAGCCGTCGCCCCTGGAGTCGAAACCAGAGGATGTCAGAGTCGCCGCCATTAATGAGTTCCTGTGAATGTGACACTTCTGGGGCTGATTTGGGGAGAATTAAAGCCCCGTCTGCCCTTCGGGGGGCAGAAGCGGCACGAGGTGACACCTCGGCGTTCACCGAGTCGTGTACGAGGGCACGGAGAGCTGAGTCGACAGGAAATATCACGTCTCCCGATGTCAGGACACCTTGACGCTCTTGGCGGCCGATATGGAGGAGGGAACCAGGCACATCGCGACCACCACATTCATTCATCTCAACAATCTTCCACGTCTCGCTCCAAAACCTAGTTTTTGAGCATCTGGTCAGAATCCTCAGCGTTTACACCATCTTACACCAAAGAGAACCATTGAGACCTTGCAAGCTCCCCTGCTGCGCCTCCTGCTGGCCAGCGGAGATGATCACGAAAAGTCCAGATTTTGGATCCACTCAAAACTTGCCTTCTTGTCCAATTCGAGTCCAATCGTATTTTTTTACGCAGGAATGGGGACGGAAAGGAACATCTCCTCCCTGGTGCCGCTGAGGACACCTCGTACTCCATTGGACCACTCGCAGGGAGTGGATGAAGAATGGATGAAGTACCTCTGAGGGTCCAGCAGGTGCTGTGACTTGCTTAGTCAACGTGCACTGTCTCCTGAGAAGACCCTTCCTGTCCAGAACCCTCTCCGTCTCGGCCGGCGCTCGGAGGTCGTGGGACTCCCAGGTTTGACCCTGTTTGTTCCTGAGATGAGCCTCCGGGTCGCTGACCGGTCACTAACACCCCCCCGTTCCGCTGTGATTTCCTGCCGCCACATTCCTGCCGCTCCACTTTAACTTATTAAACAGCGACCCGGTCGAAGCTCCCGGTGATTCCGGCTCCTGTCCGTTGGGAGACGCTCACCAACCGGCGAGAAGTTTTTCTCCCGGACTCGCTCTGCTCCCGGGTTCAATTCCCCGGGTTCATTTCCCGGCTCATCCGGCGACCCCGAGCGTGAGCCTTCGGCGTCCTCGAGCGAGGCTCCAAATCCCGGCCCGCTCGGTCAGGCGATGCGAGAGGTGAAGAATTTGATTGTCTCGCTCGCAGACGCGGCCAAGCTCGCGGCTGAGGCGCCCGCGTGGCTCCCGAAGGGGGCGCCGTGCTTCTCGCCACGCCGCCGTGCTGCTGCACCACTGCGCCGCTACGCCGTATTCTACTTGGCCAAGTCAAGATGAGGACGGCGAGCAGGAGCCGCTCTGCACGGAAACCAGGGGCCGGCGCCGGCGGAGACCAGATGAGGAATGATTTGATGGGGGCTTTTGTGGCGAGTTCAATTCCAGGCCTTGTTCATAAGAGTCGGGCCTCGGGGGGGGCAGAGGGGGGGGCCTGTGAGATAAAACGCTGCCTCCCTTTGAAGGTGTGTTAGGAGTTTCCGTGATGTGAAGAGCGGCCGCTGAGTACAAACACCCCCGGCAGGTACAGGTATGTACTCGACGGTGGCGTCGGAGGAGATGATGCACAGCTAATTCGCGTCTGCGCGACCCCATTAGCGTTAGCGTCGGGGCCCAGGAGACCCCCCGCCCCCCCGCCCAAACCGCGGTCCATCACATGAAATCCACTCAGGCTTCAAACCGCTGCCGATCCCTCATGACTGTGGATTTGATGTGCGAGCGGCGTCGGGCTAACAAGCCTCTGCCTGGATGCCGTCGGGGGGCCGGAGACGCCGCCACGCTTTGGTTAATTGGGGCGCGGAGGTTCTCATCGGCGACCCCCACTTTCTACCGTCTCCCTCAGCTCGGGCGGGCCGAGACCGTCCCCCCTCCGCCCGTCGCTCCAGGAAACAGTCCGGAGCCGAGGCGTCGCACGGCCAGAGTTGTCGGCGATGTGGAACCCTCCAGAACCCTCCAGAACCATCCAGAACCCTCCAGAACTCTCCAGATGACGCCCGGAGAAGATCTCTGGAGCCTTCTGAAGGAACAGCTCACCCATAAACACACAAAGTTCCAGAAATACTAGATGTACTGAATATACGTACGGCGGTGGTCGAAACAATAGCGATGTGACGGCCAATGTGACGAAACACATCCAACACTTTTTTGGGTATCAACCATGTGGCCATTACATGGCAGATCATTTAACAGCAGGTGCAGCAGGTCAGGGGAGACGAAACAGGCCGACCATATTTAATGATGAAGCCACGACATGTTGCGTGTTCAATTCTCACTGAGAGCCTGAGAAAGATGGAAGAAGAACAGCGTGTTTCAATGAAAACATTGATTGGAGGAAACATTTAAAGAAGTGCAGGAAATGATAGGCTGCTCAGATAAATTGATCTCCACTGCTTTGAAATGGAAAACCAAACCAGTCTATCCGCTAAGCTCCCGCAAAGTGCCACCGTTAAAAAAGAAAAACTGAAGAGGATACATTTTGCCAAACAACCTCCCGAGCAAACATTTCGGGGAACAATGAAAGTAGGGTTGTTCTTTTTGGGTCTCAGTGTAGTTCGTCAGACGACCTCCAAACATGAATTCGAGCCGCAGTACGACCTGAAGAGCGGCGAGCGCTGGCGCGAGCCTCACCGTACGGGGACGTTTCTCTCACGAGTGTGTCGGGCCTATTTATCGCACACCGGTCAGGGGTCGCTTTGCTTCGATCAAAATACTGGAAGAGGTCAGGCTGCCTCATACTGAAGAGGAAACGCTTGTAGAACGGGTGCTTCTCCGGGACCACGACCCCCAAACGCAGCGGTAAGGGAGCGGCAAACCCACAAAATGAAGGCCATGACGTGGCCGGCCCAAAACTCCGACCTTAATCCAGCAGGAAACTTGCAGGGTGACATCAAAAATGCTCCAAACCAAGAAATGCAGGGGACTCGTGGACGGTCGTCAAACCATCCTGGGCTGGAACGCCTGCTTCGCCCGCGGTTATACAACTAAATATTACTGGAGTGATTCACAGGAATGCAAAATCTTAACACTTATCAGTTTCTTGAGAAAATATTGGAGTTTGTAATGAAAAATGCAGACAATGCTATTTTTTTTGAATTTCCCAATATCATTTTTTGTAAAGTAATGACAATATTGATACTTTTCTTGGTGTTTTGTTGTCGACTATAGTGTGCAGTTTTCCCAATGAACGGGAATCAAAAATAATTATAAAGATTTTGAGTTTTACTCACGTTTTAAAAAAACGCCGCTATTATTTTCAGCACGACCGTTTTCCCGAGTGCGGGACGAGCTGGAGAGAACGGACGGCTGGAGCTCTGATTTTCATGTTGCCATGGCGATCCCTACCCTCCGTCTCTCTCCTCTGAAGCCTCCTCAGACCTCGGTGTTGCTGTGGCATGAAACCTGCAGCCCTCTGAGGGATCTGAGGGATCTGCGGGTGTCAGACCGCGGGTCCGGTTTCGGCAGAAACCACGGACTCCCGCCCTTCGGCGTTACCGCCGCCTGTCGTCACGGAGATGAGGTTCTATGGCCGGCGGCGAAGCGGTAACCCCGAACCAGCGACTCCGTGAGAAACCAGCGTTTCCCTGAGAAACAACAGGAACCCGAGACCTCCTTCTGTCCTCCTGGTTCTTCACCCAGAAACTCAACCCTCGGCGACCTCTCGCTTTTCTTCTCTTTTCTTCTCTTATTATTTTCAGCCTGTCATTTCTTTTTCCAAACCCGTTCTATCTTAACTACAGCGAGATTCCATCTGCTGTCACACCATCACAAGCACACCTTGGAACAGGTTTGATGTAAATGAATGGCTCCTATAGTAAATGTATAACCACAGAATATATAAGCATATAGTATATATATATATATATATATACATAACCATATAGTATATATATATACATAAGCATAGAGTATGGAGCCACAGGTCGTACCTCCACGTCTCGACATGTTCCTCCAGGTTCTCTCTGCTCTGCCTGCAGCTCACAGTGTCGCCTGCAAAGGTGAAGGTTCCTGTCCAGCCTCGGTCCTGGTCCGTCCATCGGCTCTGCGAGCCAGGAGCTCGGAGCAGATCCCTCACACACTCCCACCTCCACCTCCGACTTCTTCTTCCCCTTCAGGTTCACCGCAGCCTTCAACCATCCCATCTCACCCTCTCCTCTCGCACCGACTGACTTCCCGTCCTCTTTCAGAAACGCCGTGTTTGTATCGCCGGCGCGTTCCGGAAGTTCGGTCCTCACCGCAAACGCCCGGCCACCGGGTTTCAAACGAGGTGTCCAGATTGATCCGGACCAGGGGTTTCTGGAAGCCGCAGAAGAAAGTGTTTTCCCCGTTGAGTGTCTCCAGCCTGAGACGACAGCGAGGGTCGATGTTCTTCTGCTGCGTGTCAGTATTTGCTCCCCGTGGCTTCCTGGCCTTCCTCCCGCCGCCGCCTTGTGTCCGACACGTCGGAGCCTCCGGCGCCGTGCCGTGTCTCTAAATAGGCAGCCGAGTCTCTGCGCTCAAAACACACAATGCTCGATTAGCCGGCTTTGTGTGCGTGCGAGTGTGTGCACGCCTGTGCGCATGTGTGTGTGTGTGTGACACGTTTTCATGGCGGTGCTTCAAAACCCAGAGGACGAGTGTTGGGGTCCGGTGTGTGTTTTGTAGAAGTCCGTGATGTCGAGGCCGTGTTTGTGCTCATGATCATGCACGAGCACGTGCACGTGCACGAGCTCATCAGGGTTGTCCAAGCAGCAGTTTGAGCTTCAACCACAGGAAGAAAAAAAAAAGGTGGTTTCTTCTCTGCAGTGACCTGCCCGAGGGTTCTTCATCACAGAAAAACACCTGCTAAAATGGCTGTGCTAACGCTGTGCTAGCACTGTGCTAACGCTGTGCTAACGCCGTGCTAACGCTGTGCTAATGTTGCAAGCGGAGGTGATATTCAATCTCAAAGCAGCGGAAGAAGCCTCGTCCCCCGATGTTCCGAGTCGATGAAACGGTCGCTCGGAGTGAAAGAGGCGTCTCCTGGTTCTGATCCTGGGTGACGTGCCATCGATCTGTTGATCTTCTCCTCATGGAGCCTCTTTGCAGGGTTTCTTTCTCCCCGCCGGCGCTTTGAAGGCCTGAGAACTGCAAACGTGCTGCTGTGATTCGCCTTCCCGCCGCTCTCCATGAGCAGATATGGTTTTCAGAAACGTGCCGGCGCTTTCGGATGGCGGCCTTGCGGAGTGGATGCTGAGGAGCGCCGCTGTCCGGTGGACATCTGCTCCGCTCCTCACACCACCCTCACCTTCTCGCACCCGAGCAAACACAACCTCTGTCAGCAGCAGCCGGGATCACATGGTGCAGCCGCCGGGTTTCATGGCGTCAGACGCAACACGACTCCGCGCCCGGCCGCCATTGTGCTCGTCATGTAGGTACACGGGCGCCTCGGGGGCGAGGACACAACTGCTTCACACACACACACACACACACACACACACACACACACACACACTGGGACATACGACCTGCACCGCTCCGGATCAATTCCTCCTCTCCCACGCACTCACACACTTCCCCGGCTCACTTCATTAACACACACTTGCACACAGACACACGTACACACCCACACACACTCACATGATGACGTCCCGCCCCCCCCGCGCCGGGCTCGCTCCGGGACGTCTCCAGCTCCGCCAGACGACCGGCTCATTTTCCCCGGCGCATGTTTCACACCCGCGCTGCCAGAAATCTGATGCTAACGCGGCGTCGCTGTCGACGGCCGGCTCTCGTCGCTCCATCCCCGCCATCGGGTTTCGGGCCGCGGGGTGAAAGGGGGGTGAAAGGGGGGTGAAAAACCAGGTGCCTCCA
The DNA here is from genome assembly GCF_037954325.1 of Fistularia commersonii. Classification (NCBI taxonomy): domain Eukaryota; kingdom Metazoa; phylum Chordata; class Actinopteri; order Syngnathiformes; family Fistulariidae; genus Fistularia; species Fistularia commersonii. The sequence continues at coordinate 314,243 of NC_141291.1, forward strand.
TTCGCCGCTCGCGATGAGCTTTGTGTCGCAGCTTCCTGACAAATACCTTTTCACAGCAACATTTCTGCGGCTCAAGGAAAGTAAGCAAACCGCCATCTTTTCTTCCATCACATAATCAACGTCAAGAACTTGATATTGTGAAAACAATGTGAGGGATTGATCCCGGGATTGATCCCGGGATTGATCCCGGGATTGATCCCAGGTGAGCTCCTGAAGAAACCCTCCTTCATGGAGGGGTTCGCTGGAGTTTAACCCCGCTGTGACCGGACCGCGACATCGCAGGGACGCATGCAGGCGTACGACACGTCTGGACCATGCAGGGTCTCCACTGAACCTCCTGCGTGTGTGTGTGTGGACCGTTGGAGGAACCCGGAGAACCCTGAGGAGCTGCACGCAGACCCGGGGAGAACATGAGACCTCCAGGCTGTGAGGCTGAGGTTCAGACCGCTGCACCGCCGGCCGGCCTTCTGTGCCATTAGCAAGGAGCAGCAAAGTGTGTGACATCCATGTCTCATCTGTGTGTGTGTGTGTGTGTGCGTGGGTGTGTGGGTGGGTGCTTTTGTGTGTGTGTGCGTGTGTGAGTGCAGCCACTGCTTGCCAAGCTTTCTCTTTTTGTTTTGTTTTTGAATAATGGCGTCCGGCTGCCCGCTCCTCACTGAGGTGAATAGATGTCAGCCAGTGAATGCTGGCGTCCATTAACCAGCGCCACCGCTTGCTTTTCTGTGCTGGTTAGGGGTGGAGGTGTGTGTGTGTGTGTGTGTGTGTGTGTGTGTGTGAGTGAATTAATTATGTTTTATCACCTTTTAGCTGATTGAAGTCTACCTTCTCCCCTCAGACGGCTCGCTTCCCGCTCACGTCTTCGCCGGCGCCAAATGGATCAGGACTCGTCAGCGGACGCCGCCATCCCTGCCGGGCAGCACACAGATGAACAGATGAACTCCACGCCACCTCGCCGTGGTCGCCGTGGTTGCCGTGGTTGCCGTGGTCGCCGTGGCCCCACTGGTTTCCCCCGCCGTGCTTTTTCGGGGGAAACGCAAACTCCGTTCACTTGGAATCCAAGGGTTCAACGGGAAAAACTACAAATATGTCCGCCTTGGTTTAAACTGCAGCAAATTATGCCAAACATGTGGTCCCAGCAGAGCCTGCAGGATGAGAAGGTGAGCGGCAGGAGGTCTCTGGATGCGGCTCCTGACTGACGGGTCGAAACCGGACGAGCTCCGGCATCCACACGACCACCGGTGGAGGAGAAACGGCAGGAATGAATCAAGTCAGTGAGGAACTGGAGTGAAGCCTCAGTCTGAGACCAGTCCAAAACTTCTCTGCAAGTGTTTAAAGAGTCCGATCTGGACAGAGGAAGGAGTGTGTGTGTGTGTGTGTGTGTGTGTGTGTGTGTGTGTGTGTGTGAGGAGTGCCTTTGAATGGGTGCAGCGTTCAAGGACGGAGGACGAGTGGTTTATTTGTTAATCGCTCACATCGTCCCTAATTGGGCTCCTTTGAGTTGGAGGGTGTGTGTAGTTCAAATTATAGCCCCGCTCTGTGTGTATGTGTGTGTGCGTGTGTGTGTGTGTGTGTGTGTGTGTGTGTGTGTGTGTATGTGTGTGTGTGTGTGGTTGTGTAGTTTCAACTGAAAGATGAAACAATGTTTTCACAGCAGCTACTGGTCCTAAAGAGAAGTAGAAGAAGAAGGAGCAGAAGAAGCAGAGAAGGTCACGGAGGTCCTCGGGTCCCTCTGGGCCCTGAGGACCTCCCGTCTCCTGGCCAAAGGAAAAAACTCAATGAAGAAGAAGGGGAGAAGAACGCCTGGAGAAGCTCAAGGGATGTATCTGCTGACTGCCGGGGTCTCCTGGTCACTCGTGAAGGGCTGAGAGCAGCCAGCAGGTCCTCCAGAACATGACGGAGAAGAAGGAGGAGGAGGAGGAGAGCACTGGTTGAAAAGGAGTCTGGATAGATTTATCTGGGCGGTGCAGCGAGGGGGGGTTGTATCTTCAGGGGACATGTTCCTGGCGCTGAGATGTTCCAGGTCCCAAACAACAGATTCCTCCGTGGACACGCTGATGTTTGACGTGGAGGTTCCTGGAGAACCATGTTTACAGGAAGCTCGGCAGCTTTCTGTCCCTTTGTGTAAACCTCGCTGTGATTGGCCGCTCTCCATGTCCACCTCGGTGAATGAGGGCCTCCCGTCCGAGCTCCGGGTCCTGGAGAACCTCCGACTGTAAACCAAACCTCACGCTCTCCAGGCGGCCTGGAGATTCATGCTCGCATAGAGATGGTTCGTTCTCCTGAAGCAGACGCTACGCCATGCTGGAGCTCCGGTCCTGACATGGATGGATGGATGGATGGATGGATGGATGGATGGATGGATGGATGGACGGATCTAGTAAAGCTGTGATGTGTGAGTGATCCGTTTTCGTTTGAGGTCGTGCATCCTTTGGGGAATTGTAGTTTTCATAAGACTACAGGTGTCATGGCGGCTGTTCAGAAGTAGCAGAAGGTCGTCCAGGACGATTTTCCCTTTGAACAAACGCATGAATAATGAAAGCTTCCCGCGGGCCGGAGCCGTCCTCTGGCGGCCTCGGAGCAGAGTGCAGAGTGAAGGCTGCTGGCTGCTAGCTGCTAACTGCTGCTAACTGCTGCTAACTGCTGCTAACTGCTGCTAACTGCTAACTGCTAACTGCTGCTAACTGCTGCTAACTGCTGCTAACTGCTAACTGCTGCTAACTGCTGCTAACTGCTGCTGACTGCCAACTGCCACTCGCTGCTGTGTAAAAGTCAGCTTCCCCCCCAAGGACCTTCTCCACTTGGAGATGACTTGGCGCCTCGCCGCCTCCCAGGTGTGATTACGACCATGACATTTGCCAACAGAGGGACGGATCATCCCGGTAGATGTTTCCGTGGCGGTGAAGGTGAAACGAGGCCTGGCCGGCGGGATGGAGAGCAGAGGAGGAGCAGAGCGACCTTCGGCCGGCGAGGAGCAGAAGAGCGGCAAGAGCTGGCGGAGTCCAGACCCGAGGACTCCACGTCTCCACCCGGGCGACGCCGCGAAGGAAGGTCGCCCTCCGATGGGACTTTCAGCTCGCCGCTCCAGATGGCGTGGACCTCGCGTCGATCTTGGAGCGCCACCTCGCCAGGACCCTCCTCCTCCCCCCGGCGTGGAAGGAGGAGATCGGAGATGCCGAGGGCGCCACGCCTGCGGCTCCCGGCTCCGAGAAGAGGGATTAGTTTGTATCTGGCCGAACAGGACGGGTTCCTGCGGCCCGAGGTGGAACCCAGGAGGAGAGCCGGCTTTGAACAGAACAAGAAACATCTCACACCAGGAGCCCGGAGGTCTCCGTCCGTCCTGCATCTCCAATCCCGTCTCACCAGCAGATCTAAAGTCTGGCCAAGTATATTTGTTTTCTCTCCTCGAAGCCTCCAGACTCACGTCGCTGGACGGGCGGCTCCTCGTCCAGACGTCCGGAGTCACGGGACGCCCGGCGGTCGGGCTCACGGCTGCCACCTTGTGGCCGCGAGCGCAGAAGCAGCTCCAAACCTTAGCCCATTTCTCACCGCTGAACCTTCTCGGTACTTTCAGACAGCAGAGGAGCCAGGGACCATGGACCTCAGCTCCAAGAACCATCTCAGCTCCGACTCCACAGGATGTCTTGGATGCTTGTTGATCGTTGGAACCCGCGCCCGTTAGCACGTACTTCCAGTGGACTGTGGAGCGCCGCTTTTAAAACCTACTGTGGTCTCTGCTCAGATGTTTTCTTAGGACAAAATGGAAGCAAGAAACGGAGTGACGAAGAGGACCGAGCTCTTCTGGCCTGCTGCATCTCAGAGGGGTTTCCAGAGCTCGCAGAGGAACATCTACATTTTTGCAAAGTAAGTCAGGAGTTAGCTGATGGCTAACCGGGTTCTCCAACCCTCTTATGGTCCATGATTATTATCCATCAACGCCGTGGCAGCTTCCACCTCTGCGGTGTCAATATTGTCTTCCCATTCTTCTTCTTCTTCGGTGGAGCGTGGATCTGAAGGTGCAGGTCACGGACGCTGGTGTCCCAGCGGCCCATACACTGGTCCCTCGCTGCCAGTGGGAATGCTCAACCAGAAGGTTCTCCTGGAGGAGGCCACCTCCTGGAGCAGAGGTGGAGTTGGACACTTCTCAGAAGCGTCCTGTCTGAAAGCAGCTATTGAAACCTCCATTTCCAACAAAGCCTCCTCTTCTAAACCAGGTGATTTTACTTCCAACAGCACTGGATCACCCTGGCGAGGCTGGTCCTGAACTTGAGGCACTGCAGGTCCTTCTGGTCTGGTTTGGGCGTCGGAACAGATAGGATGACTTCCTGCCAACCTCTGGAGTGGATCCTCGTGTACGACCTTCCAGGAGGCAGCAGAACTTTGGCTGAGACGCTTTTTGAAAATAAACAAAGACATCCGAAGCCTCGTGTCATCTTTGAAGGAGGCTGTTGAAGCGACAGTCTGGGAAAGGAGCATGAAGCAGAAGATAATCTGCCACTCCTCGCCTGGTCCTCCACCCTCCCAGCCGGGTTCTCCATCCAGAACCCCCGAGCTCATCGGCTGCGATCCCTTCCGCTCGCTGCCGTTTCAGGTACAATCACAGACTCGACGGCGGCCGGAGGACGTTCTCCGACGTTCTCCGACGTTCTCCGACATTCTCCGACGCCTCTCTGGCAGCAGGTACTGCCGATGCCCGTCCTGTCCCTGCGGCAACGATTCTTATCTGGTCTACAATTTGACGCCCTCTCCACGGCCGACAGGCTCGATCTGCCGTCGGCTTCCCGTCGTGATCGGATCGCAATCCTTCCTCCACAAGTCTACTGAGAAACAGCAGGAGCACGAAGGAGAAGGAAGAGCCGGGGCCGAAACCTCTCATCGGCTCCAGAGGTGAGGAAGAGGAGGAAGAAGAAGAAGATTCAGCACGAGGCTGATGATGACACAGGACGGAATAACGCCTTATGGAAGGTGACATTCGACAGATGACTCTGTTAAAATCGGCTTCATGTAAAACCTGACGAACGTCATTCTTGCATATAGCGAGTGTGACGTTCATGAGAGACAATACTCACGATGGGCTAAGTATTGCTAGCGCTAGCAATCTAGTCATAGACAGAATCCACACAACAGGTTAAGAATCGCTAATGCTAGCATTCAAGGCATAAGGCGATACTCACTGAGGGCTAAGAGTTGCTACTCCTGGCAAACTAGCACTAGAAGGCTACATGCTACAACAGTTGCCTAAGCTAGCACTCTACTAGTTGATGGAATACTTACTGTGTACTAAAAGTTGCTCACGCTAGCAAACTAGTGAAGAGAGTACTGACTGTGCTAAGAGTGGCTAATGCTAGCGCTCCTGTTGCAGAGCGACGACACGGCCAAGCTTCGGTTCCTCTCAGAGGACCGGCGTCAGGCTTTCTGCCAAACAGTGTCTTGTGAATGTGAGGATGTTCCGAACATCTAGCACCCCCCCATCGCGCCATTCTTAGGCGCCGCCCCTCTCAAGCCCCGCCTCCGTCCGAATCGCCGCGGCTGCATCAGCTGGCGCCACGGCGGCGCCTTTGAGAGGAATTAGCATGACACGGGGAGAGCGTCGGCAGGCGAGCTGCGCCGCCACGGCTCCGCCCCCTCCCGCCCGACACGCTCCGATCTGAACCGCGTTTTCCCAAGCTGGTTTGTTTCCTCTTCCTCCATGTTGTTGTTGTTGTTGTCGGCGCGGAGGAAGGAGAGAGACGGCAGAGCAGAAGTCAGGATTGATCGCAGGCTGATCTCCATATCATTGATTTCCGGCGCAGGTTGTTCCCCCCGAAGCTGCGACCTTCGACCGCATCGGCAGCAACTCGTCAGAGCAGATAAACGGCACAGAAAGAGGCGCGTCGTTTCCAGCCCTCTGAAAAAAATCACTTTCTTTTCATTCCAGCGCGAAAGCATCCGCGGGGGGGGGGGGGGGGGGCCAAGAAGGGCTGAGGAACAGATGATCGCCACGGCGACGCCCAGGACTCAAACACTCAAAGGAGCGTCCGGGCCGGCGAGGGGCGCCGCGGGGCAGGAAGGAAAAGCGGGATGATTTTGTCATAACGAGAGAAATATTCCAGGCGATGTGTGTTTTTTTCCGGGGGATCAGACCATCCGTCCCGAGGCGAAGGACGGGCCAGAAGGCGCCGCTGACACATCCTCACACCTGATTTAAAGTTAAGGAGAGAAAGGGAAAAGTTTCCCTCGCCGTGCCGAATATGGATATATATAACAACATGCCAGCCGTCAGAACATGGGCTTATTATTCCCTCTGTCGCCACTCACAGGCGCTCTGACATCTGTGCCTCACAGGGATCTGCAGATCTGCAGATAACAAGGACCGGGTTCCGGCCCGCCGCGACCAACGCTGAGGATTCCTGATGAAGAGATGAAAACTCACTCGGTGGCGAGGGTTCAGTTCAACGCGGATGTTTTCCTGCGGCCCCCGGACCCACATTCACCTGATCACACACACACACACACACACACACACACACACACACACACACACACACACACACACACACACTTGTCCAATAATAAACACGCAACGCTTTTGTTGTCATCGCTCAAGAATGCACAGTCAAATGCTGCACGGCCTCAGAAGGTTTCTCCATCACACTTCCCGCTCGGGATTAGAACTGACAACCCTCGTTACCACCTAGCCCCTTAGCCCCTTAGCCCCCTAGCCCCCTAGCCACCTAGCCACCTAGCCACCTAGCCACCAAACCCCCTAGCCACCTAGCCACCTAGCCACCTAGCCACCTAGCCACCTAGCCCCCGGCTAGTTTAGCCCACGCAGCCCGCTGTCCTCAGGAGAGATGAAACGAGATCCGAGTCAAGATGAAATTTTTCCGAGCCAGATTCGAGGATGCGACCGGCGCATCCAATTTCCGGGGCCTTGAACGCACCGTGAAGAAGCTCCGCCCGCCGCTCAGACGGCGAGGAGCCCCGGAGAACAAAGCTATTAGCCGAGTCCTCCTGGGTCCGGAGGACGGCGCCATGAGGATCCTCCACTCCAACCTGGCGAGTCCTCCCTCCGCCCCCCCGCACCTGCCAGGATCTTCACCTTCCCGTCTCAGGCGGCGCGTTGGAAGATGAGCGCTGGCGGCCAAATGTCAAGGAGTGTGTGCGGCGCCGCTGTGTTTACTTCCTCCGCCTCTCCTCGCGCTCCAGACGTCCTGCGGCCCCCCCCGCCCCCCCGCCTCCTCTTTAAAGTGCAACTTTGACGGCACGTTTGTTCAACACGCCGAGAATCCTCGGCCCGCGGGCCGGAGACGCCGCGTGTGGACGTTCACCAATTTACAATTGGACGTGTTTCACGCTTTGCCTTCAGAGGACGGGGGGGGGGTTGTGGATCTCCGACGGCTCCGAAAAAAGATGCATGAAAACGGTGTGTTCCACGGCGGCGGGCCTCTGCGCTCCGCTGACTTCCAAAGGAGAGATTTGCACAGGATTCCAGTCGTGGTCACGGCGCCGTGGGAAGGATGTTTCCGGCCGGTGGAGGTGGATGGAGGTCGAGAGCGGCGAGGGGCTTCCTGAAAGACCAAGACTCACCCCGGGTGAGAAAGACAAGTCGGGCTCCGCGGAGAAAAGACACCCGAGCCCGTCGTGCCGATTCAATCGTGAGCGTTGGCGGGCCGTCCATCTGGGAGGCGCCGCTCCAGACTGAGACTCCACACCTTTGAACATCTCAGAAGACCTGGAGGTTGATTTTAAAAGGTTCGCTTTGTTTCCTGTCGCCGGGGATCCGCGGCCCCCATGAGTGAACGGCCCCCATCCACCTCTGCCGCCGCTCCCAATCCGATGGCTTTCCTGCAGCTCATTTCATTCCCACTTCAACTCCCAGGGAGCTGCCGCTGGCGCCGCCGCCTCAGTAGAAACATGGCTGCCGCAGAAACGTCACCCCCACAAAAGCCTGGGCAGGGCAAAGGACGACCACCGACAGATTCCGGACCTTCTGCTTTGGCCCTGTGCGAGTTCCTTGGTGGATATCTAGCTCCACGCCGCCATCTCACCGTGCTCCACCTCTGAGCTGCGTGGCTGCGAGGCGGAGCGGAGCTCCAGGATGAAGACGCACCCGCTCGCTTGAAGCTCTGCGGCTCCACAGAAGTCAACCAACAACCAAATGGCCAAATCCTCGCCAGTTTGTCCGCGTCGAGCGGCCGGTTCTCCGCCCGTTTCCCGAAGTCTTGGCCAACAGCTCCTTGAACCCCGGAGGTGCCCTTAAAATTATAGATGGATATAGAATATAGAAGGTAGGGACCCCGGACCCGGCGTCCCGCATCGCCCACGAAGGTCTCTATTAACCTCCGGTGCATCTCTGAGCAGATCCGACAAGGAGAGGAAGATCAGAAATGGAGGAGGGCGGAGAGAAGGAGCCCCCTTCAAAATAAACACAAAACATGGCAGATTTAATTTGTCATCTCGGGTGGTAAAAATTGTCCCGGCGGAGGAAACAAACGACGGTTCCACGAGCCGGCGCTGGTGATTCATCAGAGCATCTCCATAAATCATTCTGACACTTGAGTGGAGCTGGAGGGGGACGGAGGGACATCTCTCGCTCTCCCGGGACGAGAACCACGGCTGACGAGCGCAGGACGACCGGCGGCGGCGGCGGCGTCTCCACGTCGCTCTGCTCCTGCGTTTCACTTTGTGGCCGTCTTTGGTTGGCGCTCGATCGGCGCCGTCCGCCGTGAATAATTGATTCCCATCCGTCTACATCCCGCTGCGCTTTTCACCTCCTGTGTACAAAACTTAGCCTAGCTTATGTTTAAATTTGCCGTACGACACAAGTATGCTCATCATTAACAACACATGACTGTGACCACAAGCAGGCTGGGAGCGCCGTCATCGGCTTCACGCACGGACCATCATTTCGTTTACGCTGCGGCGCCCTGAACGGCGGCGAACCCTCTGTCAGAAGGTTAGAGTTAGCCTCACTCGGAGGAACAGCCATGCTAACAGTGGTGACGGCGACCTGACGCCCTGACCTCAGGCGGCAGGCAGGCGTCTTTGGGCGCCGCCGCCTGTCGGTGTTCTGTCAACCCAAAGCCCGGGCGGGCCGCTTCGGTCGCAGCTGCGCGGGCGTCATGCGAGCAGCGCAGAGGTGAATCTCCTGCAGAACCTGCAGGAGACACTGCAGGAGACACTGCAGGAGACACTGCAGGAGACACTGCAGGAGACACTGCAGGACTCCCATTTGGAAAGTCACAGCAGGCAAGAGTCATTTGGAGGTTGGGGTGAGAAGAAAAAGATGTTTACGTTGCACTGAGAGCGCTCTGACCCGCTCTGACCCGCTCTGACCCGCTCTGACCCGCCCGGCCTCCGCCGGCCTCAAGCTAACAGGCTAGCACCTTCCCGTCCTGTCCGGCGGGTTCTGAGCTTCTCCGCCTTCGCCCCGCCTGCGGCAACTGGCTGGAGGCCACATCGCCAGCGCCCCCTGCTGGGAACCCCCTCCAGCCAGAGACACATTGATACAACCAATGAGATCCTTCCTTCGCCCCGTACGTCAGAGAAGAAGGCCCGGTCACCGATCTAAACGGATCTCCATGTGGTCCTCAGAAGCATCTAGACGGGACATGAGGAAGTACTCTGGTTAGTTTCTGCTGACAGCACAGGTGACAGTCTGGACCCTCTGTGAGACTTTCTGCCGGGACCGAACCGGGCCGACGTCACACCTCGGAGGCTCCTGATTGGCCGGTTTGAAGCGCGGAGCGCCAGCAAAAAGAACCAAAAACAAACAAAAGCCTGCGATGTCGCATCGCCATCCTGTAAATTCAGCAACCGTGCAAAGAAACCCGATATTTATTGTCCTGCTCCGAGAGCAGCCTCGCAGGGCCGAGCCCCGATATTACTTCATAAGGCAGCTGGATATGAGGGGAGCCATTCCCCCTATAGCTGTCCACCTCCTGTGTGTGTGTGTGTGTGTGTGTGTGTGTGTGTGTGCCGCCCCCCCCCAGAGGCTCACATAGTTGTGTTTATATGGGCTTCACCAGATGTTGATCTGAGTGCTGAACAGAAGACAGACTTCGCCAGCAGCTGAAGACATCCATCACAGTCCTTCTCCTTCTTCACCTCCTTCTCCTTCTCCTTCTCCTTCTCCCTGTACTTCTTCTTCTTCTTCTTCTTCCAGGTCCATTGAGAAGTCTCTCTCCAGAGCTGCATCTTCAGGGCCTCCTCCCACGGTCCAGGCCACGGCGCCGGCGTTGTGTGTGGGCTCTCAGCTCTTCTCCGTTTGCCGATCTTCTCCGAAGGGTTCGGCAGTCGGACCCCGGTGATGCGGGTTTGGGAAGGAACATTCATACGCTCTTCATCCATGACGCTGGCCGGGGGCGGAGCCTATCTCCCTGCTGGGATGGGATGAGGGGCGGGGTCACTCTGGACCAATCAGAGGGACACATACTGACGGACAACCGTTCACACTCTCATCCAAATGTCTGGATGACGAAGGTTCTCCACCGGACCTCCTGCGTGGACACGGGGAGAACGTGGAGACTCCACACCTGTAGGCCTCCTGTGGGAATCCAACCATGGACCTTCTGGCTGTGTCACATATACATCATTCTTTATATGTACATATGTGTTTGTATCATCTCTCATCATGTATGAAGTGCAGAAGGTCCAGGACCAGGACATGGAGCTGCAGCTTTTCCCTGTTTGCTCTCCTGCGGGTCTCCTGTGGTTCTGCAGGTTCTCCACCTGCTGCGCCACAGAACCTTCCCGTCAGTGAAACTCGGTTTTTAACGGCGGCGCTTTAAGTGGCTGAAATCAGGCTGGAGCGTCTCGGGAAGAAACCGAAGGAGGAACATCCACAAATGTAGCACTTCTGGAAGCAGAGAGAAGGACGGGTGCCTCATCAGTCCGTGATGTGGAGGAGAAGAAGGACCAGAAGACAGAGAGAGAAGGTCTTCACTGCAGGTTTAACAATAAGAAGCTCATACAAAGCTCGCGTTTCAGAGACGTTCCTGCATCAGCAACATCTGCCAGAGTCTATGCACACACACACACACACACACACACACACACACACACACACACACACACACACACACACACACACACACACACACACACACACACACACCTAAACACCTAAACTCCCCTTCCTGTCCTCTAAAATATGAACACTACTTGTGATCAGAGCTGACGTTCATTCATTCTGTCGTTCATCCATTCATTCGTTCGCCGCTGCTCAGCCAATCCCTGACGCCCGTGCGGTGGAGGCGGGGTTTGACCCGGACCGGCCACCCGTCAGTCACTGACCTCTCGGGGTCTCCGGTGAGACTTAGAGAAGGTCTGCTGGCCGCCTGGAGGGTTTGAAGCGCTGAGGTTTGCTCCTGAGAAGATCTCAAAGCTTCGGCGGAGCCCCTGCCGCCCATGGGTTTGAAGGACAGCGTGCCAGGAGGACCTTCAGGAGCAGGAACCGTCCAAAGCTTCACTCGTTGCTGAGGTGAAGCCACAGGATCCTCGGCGGTGAAAAGACGATCTCGGCCGAAACGTGAACATGAAGCTGCTCTTCTGGGGAAGGACCTCGAGGCAAAGACCTCAGGAGCCTCACGAGGTTGGAGTTCATTGACCCGGTCCTGATGTTTGTGGACCTTCAGGAGCTCGAGAGATGCTTCCCGCCAGAAAGTAGGTGTCTCCTGGCGACCTCTGACTGGGAGGAGAACGTCAGCTCAGCAGCATCGGGACGGGAGGCGTCATCAACCGTGAGCTGCCCCGGGTTCTTCTGCTTTCAGCTCCATCTACAACCTCCTCCTCCTCCTCCACCCTGTCTGTGTGTGCTCTCTGATGAGTGGAGTGTGTGTGTGTGTGTGTTCGTGTGTGTGTGTGTGTGTGTGTGTGTGTGTGTGTGTACGGGGGGGAGTGAACATCTCTTTTGAACCAGGATAGAGTCAGATCAAAAAGCTTGTGTGCAGAATCTTTCAGCAGGGAGGAGCCTCACGTGCATGTGAGTGTGCGTGTGTGCATGTGAGTGTGCGTGTGTGCATGTGAGTGTGCGTGTGTGTGTGCATGTGAGTGTGCGTGTGTGTGTGTGCATGTGAGTGTACGTGTGTGTGTGTGTGTGTGTACATATCAGAGTTCCATGTGTCGACCCCCCCAGGAGGTGTGAGCCTGGTGGTGTCTCAGTTTCAAGGGAAGCCAGTGTGAAGGCAGTAATTGTTCCAGGAGTTAGTCGGGCCCGAGGCGTCACGAGCACCTGGAGGTCCATGAAGGGACGACCTGAGAGCTCCAAGACGCCATCCGATGGTCTGACGGTTGTCCTGAGGCCTTCAGAAGACGAGCGTGACCTTTGGACCTTTGCGTGTCGGACCTCCCTCACCTCCGGCCTCGGACGGTCGCTACAAGACGCAACATGGGCGACCGAGGAGCGAAGGCGGAGATGAAACGCGAGCCTGCGGCAGAGCGGAGCGCCGATCACGCCGGCGTCGCACGCTGAGGTCGGGCGTGGAGAAGAAAAAAGAGCAGAAGAAGAAGAAGAAAGCTAATCTTCCATGAGACAACTGTCACGGCGGGAAGTTCTCACTTCCCTCGCAGCTGCAGATGATGCGGGTGATAAGTGTCAAATAGGGCCCCTGTGTGTGTGTGTGTGTGTGTGTGTGTGTGTGTGTGTGTGTGTGTGTGTGTGTGTGTGTGTGCGCACGCCCCCTGAGCTCAAGTTTCCCCTTCATCCCCGTGTCCGTGGCAACCGTCCACGGCCGCTATCGTTTAACACGCTACACCTGTTGGGGCCGAACCTGATACCTGCAGGTAATGGACTGGAGTTCAAAGAGCGGAAACTTTCTTTTTTTCTTGGTTTGCAGAAGGCACTCTTGATGATCACACACACACACACACACACACACACACACACACACACACACACACACACACACACACACACACAGATACACGCCAAAAGCTCTTACAGGCTCTGAAATCCTGCAGAAATCCATTAAATAACCCAAACGTCCAACTTCTGCAGACCTTCTGAGGGGCTGCATGTTCCCACCTGGTCACCATGACAACCAGGGTCTACAGGTCTCCACCTGGAGGCTCAGGTCCACCACATGATGTGAATCGTGCCACAAACATTGTTATCAAATGGAGCGGCTAATGAGCTCCTGAGAATGAGCACGTTGATGCTGTCCGGTCTCCAGACTCCTCCACAAGAGGAGATGCGTTCCTTCCTTCTGGTCCTGACCTCTCATACTGGAGCAGGATCTCGACGTCCTCCAGGAGCTGGTCGTCGGTCTCGGACGCTGATGAACCTGGTTCGGTGGAGGTCCGAGGAGCTGCGTGCCTCGGCGGCGCAGAGCTTCAGGGGCGGCGGCGGATCGGACCCCTTTTTACGGACAATGAATCCCGAGGTTTCCCGTCGGGTCCTCGATCATCTGGAGATGTTAGTATGAGCCGATGGTTGAGATGTTGCGTTCCTCCCCGGGGCCTCTGAAGGGTGCGGATCAGGCCGATCAGGTTTCTGCGGGTCGGGGGGGACGATGAAACCCGGGCCGCCGTCCTCTTTACGCTTCACGAAGTCCAAACCCACAAAGCCCGAGGTCTGCAGGACCTTTGGCTCCTCTGAACTTTCTGATGTTTCATGTTTTCTTTGAAGTGTGAAGATGCTCGCCCCTCCCCCTCCCGTTGCCCCCGGCGCCCCGTGGCCTCCTCCGCTCCCCGCAGATGGTTTGATCCACCGGGAGTTCATCGCCTAACCGTCCTCGGCGTGAATTATCCCGCAGCAGAAAGCAAACTCGCAAAACTTTCCCAGATCAAATCACAACCCGAAAAACAGGCGTTGCCATGGTGATAAATCCATAGGTCTCCAGTTTCTCCCGGTGTCTGGTTCCAGGCTTCTTCTCTCTGCAGGTTCTTCAGCCAAGGAAATGAAAGCCCGGAGATGCCGGCCCTCGGCGCTGGATGTGGCGTCCAGCAGGGGGCGACGAGCCTCCACCTGCGGGGCGTCTCTTGGAGACGACCGGGAACCCCGACGTCCAGACCTGCTCCTGTCCATCAGACATGGATTGACTGCTGGAGACCTTCCTCTGGAGACCTCCTCCAGGAGCAGGACCAGAGTAGGATCAATCCAGATGAATTCCACAGACGAGGTTCTCCGCACCTTCCTCACTTTGGACGGCTCCGCTGTCGGGGAACCGAGAAGAAGGAGGTCCAGGAGGCCGAGGCGGCACCTCGTTGGCCGGCATCGGAGAGAACGTTATGAAATGGAGCTTTGGTGTCTTCAGACCCGTCATCCTCCGGGACCTCGCAGGTCCAGTCGCACACAAAGCAGGACAACGGTGGAGACCGGAAAAGTTCGGCAGCACGTCTTCAGGTCCATAGTGCTCCTCGTCCAGCTGGAATGGTGGACATCTGGCTCGGCATCTGAAGGGTCGATCCGAAATCGTCTTCTCTCCTGGAACGACGGAGGTGGCGAACGGTCGGCGCCAAACCTGACGAGGTTCAGATGCGTTTCTCCGAGGTTGCTTGATACCTGAGGAGAGCTTTGTGTCTCCTTCCCCAACAGAAGAGAAGAGCCTGGAGACACCAGGCTTTCCATCTGCTGACTCCGGATATCCCAGCGGAAACGAGGTCTTCTGGGTCTTCGGACGGTATCTTCCCGCTTGGTCTCCCATCCTGAGAGCCGGAGCTGAGGGAACCTTCTCAGGAGACGCCTTGAATTCCAAGTTCTTCTGCAGGTCGCCTGGAGAGCCCGACCTTCTTAGACCTGGAACCCGGCGGAGGTCTCCACCCTTCTGCTCCGCTGCAGGTCATAAACTCAGCATGGACCCGGTGGTTTGACGGTGCCTTCAGCAGATGTTCTCCAAAAGCCTGCCTTCTTCTCTTGGCCTTCAGGACCCACAGTGGGACAATCCAGCGCCGGGATCTTCTGGCCTCCTTCCCCCGTCCACAGAGCGGAGACGTCTCTTCCACACCCCGCAGAGCTGGAGGTGACCTTCCAGGAGCTGGAGCTGCTCCTTCAGAGCGTCCTGAGATGTTTGGAGGAGATGCGACCTCACACGGTCGCAGGCTGATCGACAGCACGCCGTTTCCAGGGTCACCACAACCCCGGCAGGCTTCCAGTAATTGGCTCTCGCTACCATAGGCTCCGCCCCCACCCGTCGGCTCTTCGCTGCCTCGCCTCGCCATTTTGCAGACACTCATTGCGTTTCTTCTCCGCCCGATAAGGAGCCGGTCGGCCCTTCGGCCGGGGGCCGCCGCCGTTTCCACGGCGACCCCAGCGACGACTGCATGCTCGTCTTTGAGGGCGTCGAGCCGCCGCTCACCCTTTCTTCAGCCGCTCGCCGGCTCACGGCGGCGCCGGGATGGAACCTCAGGACGCACGCAGCTGTTCACCCTCACGCTCCTGATGCTTTGGATTCAACAACGTGTTGACGGTTCCACCATCGCCCTGATCTTCTGACGGAGGGTCCATGCAGGAGACCGGACCGACCACCAGGAGGTCCTGAACGCCACCTCACCTGAAACCCCCGCTCGCACCGAGCACGTGCAATGACGTCTTCTTCTGGCGAACGGGCGCCAAATGACCGGACCGGATCACCAAGGTGTTGGACCTTCACCGCACGAGGAACCCGGAGGAGCAGAAGTCCTTCTTATAAATCATCTGGTTTGATGTCGCTGAGCCTTCTGGAGTTTGTTCTGGAAAACTACAAGCCAGAACCTCCGTGGGACCACAAGCCTCCAACTTCTTGAAGTGGATGAAAGTGAAGTCCTAGCAGGTTCTAGTGATGTGAAGGTGGCGGCTGCTGTGTGTGTGAGTGTGTGTGTGTATGAGTGTGTGTGTGTGTTTGTATGAGTGTGTGTGTGTGAGTGTGTGTTGGGGGGGAAGCTTTGTTGCATAAGGCAAACAAAGCATGAAAACGCTGCAGCAATTAGTCGCGTCCCAACACATTTACCCCCCCGGCTGCTGGTTCGACGCCGCCGCCGATCACAGAACCAATCAGAGGCTTTAATGAGAGCGAGTGGGGGTGGGGGGGGGTGGATGGGGGGGGCAGAGGAGCGGTGCAGCCCCCGGGGGGGAGGAGGGGGGGGGGGGGGGAGGGGGGTAAATGTAGATGCCTAATGAATTCAGCCACACAATGAAATCTTTATCCGGGGCTGCTGGGGGGTCAGAGGGGTTTCTGCTCTGCGAGGGGGAAAAATAGAAATGCCCCTGTTTGCTGCTGGCTCTGCCTCCCTTCAGCTGCCGTGGCAACACGGCTCCTCCTCCTCAAGCCCTCCGACACCCCGCTACACTTGTTGGGTCCCGCTCTCCACCGCTGGAACCCGGAGCCGGGAGGAGACCTCCCGAACCGCGGGAGATCTCCACGACCGGAGAACCGCAGAAGACCTCCCTGACAGGAGAAGACCTCCCGATGGGCGGCGGACACCGACCGCTCGTGTCAGAAAGAGAACCGAACCAAACCCCGGCAGGTGAAGACAAACACACGGAGGTCCTACCTTCCTTCGGAAGTCCAACTTCTCCTCTGCGGTTCCTCCCCGGGTTCCTCCTGGACGTGAACGGACCGACCACGGAGGTTCGGAATGCCGGGATTAAATAAAGGTCAAAACAGCTGCGGCTCTCCTGCTGCTTCTCTCCGTGCAGGAACACACTGACGGGGAAAGTGATCTTCAGGTGAAGAGACTTCCTCTCTCTCTCCGTGTCTCCTCCTCCTCCTCCTCCTCCTCTCTGCTCTCGGTGGACGAGCTCTTCCAGCTCTCTCTCTCTCTGCGTCTGAAAGCTCTGCTGTGGCTGCATCCACTCCTCCCTCTCCTCCTCCTCTTCTTCTTCCTCCTCCTCCTCTTCTTCTTCTTCCTCCTCTTCTTCTTCTTCCTCCTCCTCCTCTTCTTCCTCCTCCTCTTCTTCTTCTTCTTCCTCCTCCTCCTCTTCTGCTCGGCTCATGAATGTTTAGACCCGGCAGTTGTGACTGAGAGGCGGTGAAAGAACCTGTGGGGAGGAAAAGTAAAACCGAACGTCGGTCTGCTCGGGTTCCTCCTGGTCCTGGTCCTGGTCCGTGTTCCTCACCGCTGTCCTCCTCCTGGTCCTGGTCCTGGTCCTGGTCCGTGTTCCTCACCGCTGACCTCCTCCTGGTCCTGGTCCTGGTCCATGTTCCTCACCGCTGACCTCCTCCTGGTCCTGGTCCTGGTCCTGGTCCTGGTCCGTCCTGGCGGAGCGTTCACGCCTCCTCCTCCTCCTCCTCGAGGTGAAGTTCTGGTCCGGTCCTGCGTGGTGTCCCGTGGAAGCTGTGAAGAAGCAGGAAGATGCTTGATGAATAAGTCATGTTTCCCGCCCTGGGACAGTGAATGATTAATGTCCCGGCAGGATGGACGAGGCTTCCTGGAGTTCAGCGCCACCAAGGGAAGACATTCGAAGTCCTGGTCTCCACGAAGCGTGCGGCCGAAGCTTCTTCTCCCCGCGGCGTTGAAGCCAATGACCAGGAAGGAATCCTCCTCCTCCTCCTCCTCTGCAGCTCCACCTTCTCGCAGTTCTTGAGTCGAACGCGGATTCGAACCGGCAGCCAAACACCAACCGCAGGCTCTTTTCTACCTGAGCTTCTTCCGCACCAGGACGCTCGACGGCGCCCCCTGCTGGCAGGAGGGAGCGGCGGCCGGACCGCCACCTCGCCGGAGCTCCGGTCCGGAGCCACGGGTTCCTCGCCGTGCGTCGGGCCACCAGCGTCAACGGAGGTCACCGGCGGTCTTGGTCCTGGTCCTCTGTGACCTTCGTGCTGATCCTCAGATGCAGCTCCTCCTCAGTGATGTCCACCCATCTCAGGCTTCTTCTCCAGCGGGACGCTCGGGGTGAAGGACAGGATGGACCGGTGTCCTCGGTCAGGGCGGCTCCACCTGGACTGGGTCCAGAAGACCACCTGCCCGGGGAACGGGAAGCCTCCTCGCGGCCGCCAGGCCGGAACCATCGAGGGCAGAAGGTCCGATTTTAACATCAATTTTCCAACGATGTTTGGATTTGAAGCAGCCGTCCAGCGACGTCCAGATGGTTCGAACTCGAAGGGGCGTCTGGAGGTGAGGGTCGGAAGATGATTGGACGGAGCGGAGCGCAAGAGATGGAAAACACAGAAGATGGACGAAAATTGTTCCCTGACAAGACAGATAAATGGAGATGGATGGTCCAGACACCAGAAGAACAAAGATCAGGGCTCGCTTCAGCAAGAACGAAGCTCGGGAATTGATCTTCTGATCTGGAACTTCCAGCCTCGCCGAGGCGAGATGGAGTTCTCCATCGGAGAGCAAACGCTGGGATTCAAACCATCGACAAAATGCAAAGGCACTCCTGAAGATTGATGGCGGATCTATTAGGACATCGATAGTCATTGACCTCCTGGACCGAGGGGAGAACTTCCAGTGAGGAACTGAGGAGGAGGAGGACTCACTCTCTGGAGAGGAGGACCCGTGCTCCGTCCGGTTGTCCATCCGACCTCCTTGCAGAAGCTCCTTGCTCTCATCATCAAGCATCGGCCACAGGACCTGGATTCCAATATCAAGAAGAAAAGCCTCACTCCCTCTCCAACTTGTCGAGCACTAACAGCTCGTTGTCTCCCGATGTCCATCTTCTGGACCTGCCTCCCTTTGTCCTCCTCTCCTTGCACCTGGTTTCCATCTCTTCTTCATGGATGGACCAAGAGGAGCCTCCTGGTTTTGGGCTCCTGAGTCCCTCAGGAGGCCCTTCTGACCTCCAGTGTGGAGCTTCTCTGTTCTCGGCTCAGCAGGGATCCGGGCAGAAGAGGTCTTCTGCCGGAACCCACCTCCGGCGACAACATCGACAAAATGGTGCAGGAGTCTGAACCTCCTCCCAGCCAGAAGGTCCCTGGTCGGATTCCCTGGGGTTCCTCTCCGTGTGGAGTCTCCATGTGCTTCCTGTGTCTGCATGGGGTTCCTCAGGGTTCCTCCTGCAGTCCAAACACATGCAGGAGGATGTGTTTGGCAGAAGACCTTCAGGTCCAAAGTGCTCCTCTTCTGACCACGCCAACACTGTCTGAAGCTCCACACACTCCAGCTGTCCTCCATCAGCGTGGAGTCGTCATGGCAACCAGCTCAGGGAAGCGCCTCTGTCCAGAGAGAACCACCGGAGATGCGTCCCTCTGAGATGTTCCTTGCTTTTGGCCCGCTAACGTCTGCTAACACAGGAGGAGGAGGCTGTGAGATGTGGAGAAGAAGAACGAGGGGCCAAAGGCACAATAAAAACGTTCTCTTCAGGATGTTCTACCAGGTTTCCCTGGTCCTCGGGTGGATGGAGAAGATTGAAAATAAGGAGCAGAAGCTCCTCCTGCTCCCCAAAGACCTCATGAAGCAGTGGGAAGAGTCACGGAAAACTGAGGAGCATGTTTCCCTCTGCAGGAGCACCTGACGCCCTGGAGACCTGGAGAGGAGGAGAACCTGAGACCTGAAGAGGAGGAGAACCTGAGACCTGGAGAAAAGGACCTTACACCTGCTGAGGAGGAGGAGAACCTGACACCTGCAGAGGAGGAGAACCTGAGACCTGGAGAGGAGGAGGAGAACCTGACAGAGGAGGAGGAGAACCTGACACCTGCAGAGGAGAACCTGAGACCTGCAGAGGAGGAGAACCTGACACCTGGAGATGAGCAGCTCCTCGGCAGCAGCAGTCTCCTGCTGAGGACCTCCTGCAGAGCTGCCGTTGCCTGCGGTGCCTGGGCATCTCTGAGGGCTTCTACTCGCCAGGAGTTCATCTGACGAGAGTCGCTGGAACCCCAGAAGAACCCATCGCCATAGTAACCACTCACCTTCTCCCAGGTTTGAGGGAGCTTTGACCCTCCACCGTCCAGCCGAGGTTCATCAGCCCGGTGGTCTCGGGCTCCTCCTCGTCCACCTGAAGAGACGGTGATCTTTCCCTCAGCGGCCACAGGTTCTGGACCTCCTGCCGGCCTGGTTGGTCTCTGGTGCTTCCAGAGGAGGCAGGAGCAGCTGGTGACCTCTGGCTGCTCCTCAATGGTGGAGGAGAAGGAGCTGCTGGGGAGCTGAACCTCTGCAGGAGGAGATGAAGTGTGAACGGCTTCCTGGATGTGAGAAGAAGCAACACGCCTGATGGTTGGAGGCGGGTTCCTTCATATCTACACACTCTTTATCGTGACGGCGAAGCTCCGTCTGCATCCGAACCATCTGGAGGTGTCTTCATCACCAAACATCTACCATGTGCTTTCCCTCTGACGGACTCCTTGCTGATCCTCTCCATCTTCTTCACTCCCAAAGAGGAACCTGCACATCTCCATTACCACCTCCACCTTTCCTTTCCTTCTGGTCTCTCCTCTCCACCTGCTTTCACAGGTTCCTCCAGGTCTCCTCCACTGCTCTGGACTGATGACCCTCAGAACTTGAAGTTCTCCACCTTCTTCATCTTCACTTTCTGTAGCTTCACGGTTCCTCTTGTGCTCCTCCCATTCACACTCCTGTATTCTGTCCTGCTGCTGCTAATCTTCTCTAGATGTTCCCTCACCAGAACCCCCACTGAGGACCTCCTTCCTCGCTGGCTTCCTGCCGCCGCTTCCGTCCATTTTGGTGAGATCCTTCCCTGAGTCGATGTTCTGGACGCGCTGGAGGCTGGACCACGGCAGATGGATGCAGTGTTGTGTAACGTGTGTGTGTGTGTGTGTGTGTGTGTGTGTGTGTGCGCGCTGCTGAACCTCAGGGGGCGGTGAAGAACATGCACTCAGCCGTGTGGCCTCAGCTGGGTTCTCCAGACCTCCAGCGGCAGCCCTTCCTCTCCCTCTGTCCATGGGGACAACCTCCCCCTCCTTCTCCACCGTCCTCCAGCTCCTGGTCCTCCAGCTCCTGGTCCTGGTCCTCCTGGTCCTCCTGGTCCTGGTCCTCCGGCTCCTGCTCCTCCAGCTCCTGGTCCTCCTGGTCCAGGTCCTCCAGCTCCTGGTCCTCCTGGTCTTCCTGGTCCTCCTCCAGCGGTGGAGGTCCTGCTCTTTGGCTTCAGCCCCAGTCGGATTGAGGTCCGGCAGTTGGAGCCGAATCTCCTCGGGATTAACCCAGCTTGGGTTGTTGGCTCGGCTTCAGGCAGAACCCTGGAGGGCTTCCAGGCCCCAGAGTGTGTGTGTGTGTGTGTGTGTGTGTGTGGCACATCTGCTGGAGGTTCACCCAGATCAGACCTCTTTGTCAGAGTCAGGAGGCTGAAGCTGCACAGCAGGACAGGAAAAGTCACTCCATCCATCCATCCATCCATCATCCATCCATCCATCCAGGATGGAACCCGGGTTCTGAGGTGGAACCCTGATGCTGGAGATGGAACCTGGTGCAGGTCTCCAGCAGGTCTCCAGCAGGGCTCCTCTGAAGGAAGTATTAAAAATAAAAAGCGTATCAATTATAAGATCCTCCTGGTCCTGTCAGTGTTTACTGTAATGAGATCCTCAGAGGACGGTGTGTGTGTGTGTGTGTGTGTGTGTGTGTGTGTGTGTGTGTGTGTATGTGTGTGTGTGTGTGTGTGTGTGAGACTGACGGAGAATAGAGGCGTGTGTTCTGGCAGCAGCGCTTCCAGGCCGGCAGCCTTCTTCAGCAATTAAGGGAAGAGGAGGATGAAGAGGAAACAAGTAAATAAACAAATATATAGAAAATGAATAAATAAACCCAGATTGAATTAATAAATGCAAAGACATTCAATAAATAAACAAGATTTCAATGATTAAATGAACAGAAATTAAATAGATGCATCAAAAATGCATGGATACACTCGCATAAATAAATAGACGGATCCACAAACAAACTCTCCAACAAGAAAGAAAGAAATTGAATGAATGAACAACTCGACCGATTATTCGATAAATTAATAAAACAAACTATCAAATCGACCAATGGAACAAAACAATAGATAAGTTCAATAAAAAAATACATGAATTTGCAAAATGAATAAACCAACAAGAAAAATGAGTATATAGAGATGGACAAGTAAGTAAACAAATGAAGACATATACACATATAGATATGTGTATATATGTACATATATATCTATATATGTATAGATATACATACATATATATACAGGAAAATGAATTGGTAACCGAAGAGGTAAATTCCTTAGTAAAGAAACAAAAAGTGAATCAACAAATAAAAGAAGAAATAAATGAAGAGGCGTCTAATTGAGAACTTGAAAGGAACCCCAATTAACGCTTAAAAGCAGATGAAACGAGAAAAGACTCCCCTTCATTATTTACCATATTAGGCGCCAGAAATCCCTCTCTGTGGCGCTCCGGTGCGTTGCCCTGGCAACCAGCGGCGGCCTCAGCGGGGCGTCAGACGTCCCTTCTTGGGCCTCGCCGCCTCGCCGCCTCGCCGCCTCGCCGCCTCGCCGCCGCGGCCCTTTTTCACATGAAGAGCGATGCTGCTTCTGCTGTCGCCAGGGGTTACGGCGCCGCCGCCGCCATCTTTGTTCTCCTCCTCCTCCCTCAACCTGCAGAGGAAGGACGAAAAGTGCAACATCTGCCCGTCGAGAAGGTGGCGGCCGCCAAGAAGGCAGACAAATATGGCGGGGAAGCGCGTGTGTGTGTGTGTGTGTGTGTGTGTGTGTGTGTGTGTGTGTGTGTGTGTGTGGAGGGGGGGCTGATAAGCTCTGCAGGAACGCCATCAGCTTTATCAGGAACCTCACGGATTTCATAAACAAATGGAAAAACTTAGCTGAGCGTGTCTACAGACAATTATTTCCTTTGCTAGCTGAGCGGAGACGTGTGTGTGTGTGTGTGTGTGTGTGTGTGTGTGAGTGTGTGAGTGTGTGTGTGAGTGTGTGAGAACTTATCTCCCCCTCAGAGATGTGGTGTCACAGGTGACCTTTCCTGGGGGAGCAGAAACCGCCTTGTCCTATTTGGCGTCCTCGTCCTCACATCGGGGTGACATTTCCCGTCGGAGCTTCTCAAGACCTCCAGGAGAAACATCTGTGTGTGTGTGTGTGTGTGTGTGTGTGTGTGTGTGTGTGTGTGTGTGTGTGTGTGTGTGTGTGTGTGTGTGAGGAACAATCATCAGCTGAGTCTTTGGAAGACATGGGATCATCATGGTAAGCATGTTTCTGCACAAAGAAAGTAAACAAAGGTTAACACACACACACACACACACACACACACACACACACACACGCTTGGATGAGTAAAAGGAAAGGTCTTTCTCCAGATGGTTCCCAGCACGTCCCTGAGACACCAGGAGGAACGAGCATCTCCAGGATGTTTGGTGTCACCGGCCCTCTTCATCTGGCTTGCAGGAGGAGCATCATCACCACTGAAGGCCAGGATGAGGAGGCCTCAGGTGGGAGCATCTCCTGCTCCTCTGGACGCACAAAACTCCACGCAACGTTAATGTGAGGTGACGAGGCAGTGTGTGTGTGTGTGTGTGTGTGTGTGTGTGTGTGTGTGGGGGAGTCTCAGCAGTGATTGGCTGTCAGACCCCCCCCCCCCTTCTTCCGCCTGGAGCTGCTGAGTCAGGCTGAGCTACCTGGACATCTGGGCCTCTGGAGGCCTCCTGGGGGAGGGCACACACACACACACACACACACACACACACACACACACACAAGCCGCTCAAAGCCCTCCCGTGCACTCGGTCCACCGAGGTACTTCAGCCTGTGCACAAGCACTGTGGAGGACCAGAGCCTGCAGACGTCCGAGGACCATCGGTTGACATCACAAAGTCTGAGGAGAAACCGGGGGAGAACCAGGAGTATTTGTGGTGGCCTGCGTGTACGATCACTGAGTGGATGCGGATCAAACGTGACGGCGGCAGTATTCTCCATCTTCCCTGGACCAGGGAGGATCCGTCTTACCGGCCTGAAGAACTCTTAGAACCGCATCACATCTCAGACAACTCCAAGAACTCCAGCGCTCAGTCAGACCTCTGCACTCCCAGGATGCAGGTCTCCTCTTCCTCGTGGTCTTCCTGCAGGCGGTCGCAGGCCGGAGCGCTCGGGCGCCGAGCTCCTCCTCTGTGGAACCACCTTCAGATCTCCATCGTGGAGATCTTGGTTTGTTTGAGAGCTGGCTTCAGACCTTCCTCACGGTTAGCGTTAGCCTAGCCGCTGTGATTCCGCGACGCAGCTCTCCTTCCGTCCCTTCGTCGGCCCACGACGGGACGCTCAGATCTTCTCCCGGTCCTGAGGCTCTCTCATTGGTCAGCTCCTCAGGGGGCGTGGCTTGACCGACGGCGGCGTCCGCCGGTATTTTGTCTCCGGAGAAGCTATCGTGTCGTTCCGGCGGCGAGCACGCAGCTGCTGACGGATGAGCCGTCCCTTTGGTGCCGACCGGTCGAGGCAGAAGTTCCGCCCCCGTCGAGCCGGGATCTTCTCCGCAGAGGCCGGCGCCGCTCCTGGAGGAACGCCGGGCTTCCGAAGATCGTCCTGAAGAGAGCGGAGCGGGGCGGAGAGGGGAAGCAGCGCAAGACGACCGGGTTGTGAGTTAGTGTTTCTTGATGAATGTTAACCAGCTCTACATGAAGAACATCTGAGTGGACCGAATGTGCGGCGGGAGACGGGACGGAGGTCTGAGGCTCCGCCCCCCCGTTGATCTCCATAGTACAACAGTATATTGACCCCCCCGTCTGGGAGCCTCCCCCCCCCCCTTCCCCCCCCCGACGGGCCGCCGTTTGTGGGTACCACGACGGAATCCACGCTAAATGACTGACGGCTCCTCCGGGCAGCCGCCGAGCTGCGACGCCTTTCTGAAACCCACTCGGCGTCTTTGTTGGACAGAAAACAAATGAGACGGCGGGAAAAGAAAAGGCCTGATTGGACGGCTCTCCCGCTCTCTCTCCGGCGGCGGCGGCGGCGAACCTGCGGCCCGGAGACGAGGGACCTCCGGGCTGCCGTCGCACTCCCAACGGCAGGTTTTACTGCCAACACAAAAGCGGGGGGAGGCTGGCAAGATCTGCCAGACATGTGCGTGCGCGTGCACGTGCGTGTTCACATACAAACACGAATAAGATAGAAGCGCCTGAGCGAAGCGACGCAGACAAAAGGACGGCTTGGCGTCAGCAGGGAGCCGCGCACGTGATCGTCCGCCGATCCCCGGGAAGCAGAATGGAAGCGTCAGAAAGGAAGGATCATCTGGTGGAGACGCGATGACGCTCCGAGCGAAGCTCGAGAACAGCGGGAAGAAACAGCCGCACAACAACGCCAGACGTAAATGGACGGCGGCGGCGCTCGCCCTGCCGTCAGGGCCGCGTGCACAACGTCGACCGCGTCGCTGAAATGACGTGCGCGTCCGGACACGTGGCTGATCGGTGGCTCCGGCCGCCCCTCGCCAGGCTGCCGGCTCCCTGCATGCTGGACCGACTGACGAGTCAAGACCAATATGTGCTGATCTTCGTGGTGCGGCCGATTCAATAAAAACACAGTTCTCCTCTGGATGGGGGTACGAGGGGGATCCAGGACCTGCACAAGAGACGTGACCCCAAAACCCCCTTACTTGTGTCAGCAGAATCACGGAGTCCTGGAGGTGGAGAAGGTGCAGGAGATCAGGCTGTGACACCACTAATGCACCGCCAGCAGCTTTTCACTGGAGCAAAACCAACTCGCAAGGACGAAGAGCCTGGTTGAAGGAGGATCAGAACATCATATTCAAAGAATCAACATGTTTTGATTTTTCCCTGTTTATTTCTCTATATAATAATAATAATAATAATAATAATACATGGGATTTTTATAGCGCTTTTCATGACACTCAAAGACGTTTCACAAGTAAAAACAGAAGAAACAGAACATACACAGAATTATTGGGAAGACGTCCATGATCGCAGAGTGTGGCGATGAGCGCCAGTCCAGGGACGAGCTGGAGGAGCTTCGCCGGTGAGCAGCTGAGTGACGTGCTGCTGTGAGGAGGCAGGCAAGTGTTGGAGCTGGATGTCGGAGATGGATTTTTGGTGGAGGGAGAGATGGTGGAGCAGGAGGAGCGAGAAGATTTCGGCCGATGGAAATGCCGTCTTGCTAGCCAGCCAGCCGGCCGGCTCAGGTCGGCAAGCTAGTTTGGTAGCTTGCTAGAGATTGTCCAGGTGATTTGGTTGGATGGATTGGATTGGTTGGATATAATCCCTCTTTATATAATTAATAAACACACACACACACACACACACACACGTAAAGATCAGGCTTCCAACACATGCACTGAATATGGAGGGACACGTTCAGAGATGGACACCCGTTCACCTCCAGAGCCGTGAGGATCTCCACGCAGACACGGGGAGAACATGGAGTCCACACAGAAGGTCCACCCGGGTCCTCCTGGCCACCAGGGTGGAGGTTCTGCTCCTCCACCGGAGACAAGAAGTGATGGAAGCTGAAGACGGATGGAACAATGGAGGAGACGTGGTCAGAAACCCTCAGCTTCAGGTATCTGAGCGGAGGAAGAAGCCCGGCTCCTCCGCCTTCCCTGCTAGATGCTGCAGAGTTAACGTGATGACGTGGAGATCACGCGTGTGACACTTGACACTGCCAGGTCACATGATACGGCGGGTCATCCGAGAGGGCAAAGGTCACACGAGGCGTCCGGCCTCCTGCGGCGTCTCATCTGCCGAAAGCCTGTTTGGTGGTCTGTTGATTAGAACATGGCTCTGCCAGAGGGATGGAGAGGCATCCATCCTCCGACTCCTCAGGTCTTCAGGTCTTCAGGTCTTCAGGTCTTCAGCGCTCCTGAAGGTGTGATGGCTCACCGGCGCCCGCAGGTCGCAGGAACTGGAGAAAACATGTCGCCGTGGCTCCCGGGGCCTCAAACACACAACAGCCTTTAAGTCTGTTCTTAAGCATCAAAGGTCATCACACACACACACACAAACACAAACACACACACACACCAGGGTTGCAGAGATAATACCGGTCTAAGGAGGTGTGTGTGTGTGTGTGTGTGTGTGTGTGTGTGTATGGGAAATGGCAGCGAAAAGACTTCACAGCCCATGTGAGCCTGACTCTCCTGATCCGTCGCCGCCGAGCCTTCTGTTTGACACACACTCACTCATCCCATAATAAACAGCAGGTTTCCACGGAGACATGATGCAACGCCATCTGAGCTCTTTCAGGGAAAATCTGATGGGGATGATGTCATCGGGCTCATGCCGGCCGCCGGATGCTGCGGCGGGTGAGGAAACGCAGACGGGCGAGTGTTTCAAATTAGCGTGAGCCTCTGGTTCTGGTCCTCCTCTTCCTCACCAGATCTTCATCACCTCGCTCCTCGCCGGGGCTCCGCGGCGCCGCGACCCTCTGCGGCAGCTCGCGCTCTGAGCCGGCGTCCGCGTAGCATGCGGGCTCAGCGGCGGCCGCTCCAACCCGTTCAAACCCGTTAGCTTCTCCTTTCGGTGAAGCTTTCTTGTCTTTGAATTCCCGGCGTGGAGCCGCGGCCTCGTCTTCTGCGCCGCCTTCACCTCCGGCCGCGGCTTCCCTCCGTGGCTTCCCTCCGGCTGCGGCTTCCCTCCGGCCGCCGCCGGCTCCTCCGGACCAGACGGCGGTTTCCCGTCGGTATTTTGCTTCCATTATCTCCTTTTCGTCAGTCCTCTTTTCCCGCCCGTTCTCCCGCCGTACATCTGGGGTCTCGGGTGGCTTCCCTGTGACTTTGGGATGGCGTCCGTTGGCGTTGCTGCGCCGCTACACTCAATACGAAATAGGTTTGCACCCTGAAGCGGAGTTAGCCCCGCCTCCTGACCCGCACGCCACCGCCGCAATCAGCAAGAAGACCTCCGAGATCTCCAAGATCTCAAGCATCAGCTTCTGGCAGCGCTTGACCTGTTTGTTTGTTTGTTTGTTTGTTTGTTTGTCTGCACCAAGCAGAAAGGAATCCTGGGAAGGAACCTCCATCCAAAGTCTTAGAGGATCAAATGTTACGCCAACTGCACACACACACACACACACACACACACATACACACACACACACACACACACTTGTGTGGGGGTTGCTTGGCGCTGAGGAGCGTCTGGCGGCGGGTGCAGCAGCGACCTGGAGGTCCAGGCCCATGATAATCCCCGTCTAAACGTCTCCTTCTGTGCAGGCGCCCCGGCCCGCCAGCCTCTGCGGGGGCTGGAAGGGAATGAAAGGCCTGGTGCTGCTTCTGCTGCTTCTTCTGCTGCTTCTGCCGCTTCTGCTGCTTCTGCTGCCACGCCTCCATCTTCTCCGCTTCACCCCTCAAGCCAAGCTCTTCTCCAGTGTTTCCTCAGCATCTACAGATTTCAGCCGTTGTTTTCAAGCGGCCGCCACGGTTCCTTTTGCGACCGCTGAGCGAACGATCCCGGTACTCGTTCCAAAGCCACCAGACCTGAACGGATCCGAATCCACCGGAGCTGAAAGATCAACCCGTCAGTGAGACGGGCAGATCCTGGGGACGCTTCTCGCCGCTCCCTGAGGATGTGGAGCAGAGCTGGAGGCAGCAGCTGGTGTCTGGGGTGTGTGTGTGTGTGTGTGTGTGTGTGTGTGTGTGTGTGTGTGTGTGTGTGTGTGTGTGTGTGCGGTGGAAACGCACCTCAACCATGAGAGAGGAAGCAGGAGAACCAAGGAGGATCTCGTTGGACTGATGGTCTTCTCAGAAGAAGGGGTTGATGGTTGGATTCCTGGAGTCAAAGCCGTGGGAGCGGTGGACCTGGCGGGGATCTGCAGGGAGGAGGAGAGGAACTTCTCGAGAGGTCCTTCCGCAGAGGTCCCATGGTGTTCTTCTCCTGCTGCTCCAGCCAGGTTGGGCTGCAGCTGCTGCTCCAGGAGCTGGAAGTCACTGCTGCAGCCTGCAAAGACAGGAAGACACTCACAATCCTCATACATACACTGTATGCATAGACATACACAGGCATACACACACACACACACACAAGCATAGTTGTTCTGTGTGTGTGTGTGTGTGTGTGTGTGTGTGTGTGTGTGTGTGTGTGCCACAGAAGACCTCTCAGGACCATCAGGAGGTGGCTTCTAGTGAGAGTAGATTGTCCTCCACCAAAGGCAGGTTTAGAGCAGGTTAGAACCTCCACCCTTCCTGTGTGGAGTCTCATGTTCTCCCCAGGTCTGCTTAGGGTTCCTCAGGGTTCCTCCCTCAGTCCAAACATATGCAGGAGGTTCGGTGAAGACCCTCCATTGTCCAGACGCATGGTCTCCGCTCCCCTCGTCCAGCTCCGCCCCCTGCCGTCAATGAACGGATGAATGTTGAATGTTCTTCTCAGACAGAGCGGCGAGGCCACCCAGATGGAGCTCGGAGAAGCTCGGAGCTGGAGTGGCTCCTGAAGCTGGACGAGCCCGAGGCGAGCTGAGATGGTCGCCGACGACGTTCATGCCGGAGGAGCCGTGAAGGGAGAAAAGCCCCCGGACGAGCTCGTCCCCCGAGGAGACGTCCTCTGGGCTCCGAGCTTCAAGCTGACGGATGGAGCCACAACCAGCGGTGAAGATTCTGGTTCATCCGCTGTTCAGAGATGATATAAGATCAGGTGTAACGTTCACAGCGACACATCCGGCGGGCTTCAGGGTTTCCAATCTAGATTGTAGAAGACGGCGTGAGGCTTGAAGGAGGACCTGGCAGGGAGAAGGAAAGGAGAAACGCCTCATCCATGATTCTCCTCACACGGCGACCTCCTCCCAGATGTGTTTCTCCTGGGAGGTCCTGTCACCCGGCCCGGCCCCTTCATCCATCTGCGGGAACCAAAGAAAAGAAAAAGGAGCCCAACACAAACAAATCAATGCGGCGCTGAGAAGTCCGGGGGGGGGGGCAGGTCTTTAATTGTCCTCCGCCGGCGAGAGGCTTTCGGAGGAGGCGAAGCGGCGAAGCAGCAGGTCCAGGAGCTGTCAGGAGCGGCGCTGAGTAAATACGGCCAGCCGTCAGGCCGCCTCCTCGCACAGCCTCTAATTTATCGCCTGGGAATGCTTCTTTGGCCGCCTTTGCTCTCCATCACGCCGCCATCATCGGGAGCCCCGGCCTCGCTCTGTCACCGCCGCAGGTTTCCACGGCGACTCAGCCGGGAGTTAAAAAACTTTCTTTGGCGTGGCGTGGGGGGGGGGAGGGGAGGCGGCGCCCTGGTCCACGCCGACCCACACACACCTGGAAGTGTGTGTTTGTTCACGCTTGGATCTGACGGCTCTGATCATCAGATCGGGGGAAATGGGGAAGAAAAATACAGCGTCGGGCCATTTTTCTGTAAGTTATCCGCCTCCCTCCGGGGAAGAAGGTGGAGTCTCGCATTTGCTGCACTGCAGGAGAATAAGAAAAATAATCATTTCTCTTATTAGTCCCCGCGTGGAACTTGATTCCCTGGAATGAGGCCATCCCGGAGGAGCCGTGAGCCGTCCAGGGAAGGAGCCGGGAATCCAACCGGGAATGTTCACTTCCAAAGACGATCGCTCGACCTCCTGCGCCGCCTCGAACCAACAACCAATGCTGTGATCACATTACTTCTGCATCTCCTCGGCAGCGCGGCCGCTATCTTCTGACGCCTACGGCAGGCCGTCCCGGCGCTGACGAGACGGCCTCCCCGGGGCTCCGCAGAACATCCTCCAAAGGCTCCGGGTGACTCGAGATCCATAGCGTTTATTGCCACACGTACGGAGTAGAAACACGTTTCCTGCACAGTGAAATTCCTACTTTGCCGTCCGCAGTGCATCTAGATCTGTGCCGATGGGAAGAGCGTAGACATTATTAGAAACATGAATATGAGCAGCAATAGAACAGCGGCGGCGCACTAAGACATCGGAGTGCAGCTCACAGTGCAGGTGCAAGGAAGGTGCAGGGTAAGTGGGCAGTAGACAAGGAGTCGGCATGCAAGAAGAAAGGGTGTCAGATGTTTAAGAGGAGACCAGACCTTTGAGGAGACCAGCCGGGCTTTCACCCAGGAAGCCAGGTCTGCAGGCGGCGGCTCGGCGGGGCAACCGTGGGGCGGCGAGTGGAAAGAGACGCTCGATCCCTCTGAAACTGGACGAGGCGATCGCACCCCGAAACGCCTTCGGGGTGCCAGAGTGTCTGGAACCTGACGGATAATCACGAGGCCAAGGAAGTGTGTTGGGATCACAAGCAAACACCAACAGAAGGCTGGAGGCTGAACGTTCCTCAAAGCCCCTGTGGACAGGATCCATCCAGGAGCGGGCGTCCAATGGGGAAAGGGTCAGTGTCCCGGAGGTCCTTGTTGGGACCGTTTAGTCGCCCTGAGACGAACGCTCGCTCGATGTAAGCAGTTTGTTTTCATACTCGCGGCAGATCGTCCCTGGCAACCGGACTCGACCTTCTCTCATCCCAGAGGCTTCTTCAGTGCTATCGGACCAGGAGAGGTTTCGGGGACAGACCATCTGGGGTCGGGCGTCGGTCCGGGTCCAGAAGGCTCTTCGATGATGCTAACGAGTGATTCTTTTGCGGCATCCTCATTCAACCAGGTATCTGCTGGAACCTCCTGTGGTCTACAAGCATTGAAGAGCCTCAGGGACAAGAAGAGGAACGTCCTGGAGAGACAGGGTCGAGTCCGGGAGCTGTAAAGGGATTCGACAAGGACGAACCGGGACCTGGAGGACCGGGAACCGTCTTAGATCTTCGCGGTACATGTTGGATTCAAGGCCACACCTGTCCTGGAAGCAGCCACCTGCAGAGGCCGGGGGAGCGGGGCGTCCTCTTAGCGTCCTCTTAGCGTCCTGCAAGCGTCCTCATAGTGTCCTGCAAGCGTCCTCATAGTGTCCTGTGAGCGTCCTCTTAGCGTCCTCTGAGGGCTCTTGAAGGTCCGGCCGTCGTAACTTTGGGCTAAAACTCCTGCAGGAATGAGACGACGGCGAAAGGCCAACAGCATCCGGACGCCGGGTCTGCGAGCCGCCACCCCGACCAGTGGACGGTTGTCCATCACCGGTCCCAGGTCGCTCTCCGTCGCCACCGTGGAACGGAGGCCGTTCCGCGACTCTTCGGGCGCCGCCATCTTGGCTGCGCTGCGGGGGGGCTGCAGGCTGCGGGGCAACCGCCATCACGCCATCCGCCATCCGCCATCATAATGACATTAGTTCTGAGAGGGACAATCTTTCTGGGCGTCGAAATTCTTCGACGGTTGAACATTTGTGGCTCTAAGGACACCTCTTGCTGCGAGAGTGTGTGTGTGTGTGTGTGTGTGTGTGTGTGTGTGGCGGGAAGGGCTCTGCCTTCAAAGGGGATGAGAGTGATTGGCTATTATAGCAATCTGCTCATCTATAATGTATGATAAAATATTCATGGCCGCCGAGCCTCGCGTCCTCGTTCCAAACGCCCGGCGCCGTCGGAGCCGAAGACCAGAGCCAGAACATCAGCTCCTTCTGCTTCTTCTTCTTCCATTAACGCTGAGGCGGTGAAAGCTGAGCAGTCTTAAGTTCACCTCCTTTCTTCTCGGGTGTCGTCGGAATAATTGGCCTCTTCAAAATGTTCCCCTCTTGATCTCGCCTTCAGGAGACGGCAGCCTCCTTCAGCGTGGAGAGAAGGTGGGCATGGAGTGTTGAGCAAAGATGGCGAGACAGAACAGAACACCTCAGGGCAGGAGGCCGCCGCTCGGGGAGCCCCTGCAGCCGAGAGGGTCGCGGCGGCGCCCGGGAGGCCCCGTCAAGATCTGGATCCTGAGAGCCTCCCGCCGAGGAGGCGGTGCAGCACTCCAAGGATGTTCTGCCTCCACCTGCCGTCGAGGAGCTGGAACCCGTCGACTGCCTGCTGCCCTCACCAGGGACCAGGTCACTGCCGAACAAACATATCAGAGAATGGATCTGCCAGATCCAGGTGCAGATCTACTGCATGTTACATTATTGGTCTCCACAATTTCAGACTGTAACACCTTCAGTATCATTTTATACACACACACACACACACACACACACACACACACACACTATATATATATTTATGTAAGATGTATAAAGGAATATATATACACATATCAGCGGAGGGCCGTCAGGGCCTGCAAGGCCTTCTCTGCTGGCCTAAAAACATATCTGAATCACAAACGTTAATTATGTTATGTCCATGGATACTTATTAAATAATTCCAAACGGTCTGTTCACTTCCTTTCATAGCTTTTCTCCTGCTTGTGCTGCTTTCAGACATGCATTTTCAAATTAAAGCATTTAACCAATCACATATCAGCCATAATCTGTTGCCAGGCAGGGTCAAAGTCAAAGGAGTCTGCCTGGGGGGGGCCTGCACAATCGGTTCTGCAACCCCTTTACGCAAAAAATAAGTGTTGATGACGCTGTTGCATCAACCAATCAGATTTTGAGTTGGCGACATCGAAGCCTTCTAGCAGGCGACAGCAACGTCAGCGTATTCGCACCCTTTGATTGGATAGTCGGAGAGCGGACAAGTGTATTAGTGAGGAGAAGCGTACTAGCGAGCTGCGAACAGAACTATACTTGTGTTAGTTTAATATAGTTTTTATCAACCCAAAATGGCTTCAAGGGGAGAAGAAACAGATTTAGTGACTAATATATTGTTAAAGCGATTTTCTTTTTGAAGAAAAGCTCAGCATAGTAAAGAAAGGTCGGGCAACTCCTGAGCGAGCCAACATGTCACAACCAGGAAGAGGATTTGTCCGACATGTTCAAGCCACGAACAGGTGCAGCCCAAGCCTTCCGGCGCAGACCAACACAGTTGACCTGCAAAAGAAGGTGCAGCCGAATCCAAACACCACATTCTGAAGAACCGCGAGGGACCTGGTCCGTGAGGGACCGGGTCCACGAGGGACCGGGTCCGCGAGGGACCGGGTCCGTTAGCGACGGCCGGAATCCACCCTCTGCGTTCTGCGGCGGCGCCTGTCAGGGAGCTTCAGTCTGCCGGTGGTCGGGAAGATGGAAGATGGAGACGACCAACTGGGACGTGGAAACATGATAAAGATCGGACCCCGAACGGCTCCGCCGAGCAGACGCGCTCTGAAACCCTGAGCGGGAAAGCGACATTAACTAATGGATGATGTCATGGCGACGCGCCGCCTCACACGGGGCCTTCCGGCGGCGCCGCGTTCTTCCCCGGGAACGCGGTCGGGAGCGGCGTGATTCACCGCCGTCCATGCCGAAATCCATGCCAAAGCAGTTAGAGCAGGCGACCCCCCCCCCCGGGGCGCGTGGCGGCCCGTATCCACGGGAACACGGAGGGAGGCGGCGCCGACCGGGGCATCGACCGCCAAGGCGGCGGCCAACATTTGGAGATCATGATCGGGCGACAAAAGGAGACGCTCTTTACATATTGATGCCCCCCCCAGCTCCCCCCAGCTCCCCCCAGCCCCCCCCAGCCCCCCACAATTATGAAGGAAATGTATTCATTGTTAGATTTGTCAGAAAAATGGCGACGCTCTCTCGCCATTCCCTCCTTTGAAATCACCTCCTAAGTGTCTCCTGGCCCGCCTCCAGCGCCGTGCGTTCGGGCGACAAAGTCATTTAGCTAAGTGAGAGTAATTTCAGCCGATTCCAGACATTATGGGATGTCGTTTGGCGCCGCCTTGCTCTTTCCTTGTGTTCCTGACAGATGGGGCGGCGGGAGACGGGCCGCACGCCGCCCTAATTGACAATACGCGGCGCTCTGCGAACGTGACAGGAAGTTATGCGCTAACGCTGCAATAATAAGACGGTTTTAATGACAGGGTGAGGGATGGACGCATTTATTTCCTGCGCCTCTTTTTCTGTCTTCATTTATTCATGATAGGATGTGGCGGAGATTCTTGGGCCGGTTTCACGTGGACATTAATAACAGCCTTAAAATAGCCTCCTCCGATGTGGAAAGAACCCGACGACCTTCAAGATGGTGGAGTGAATCTGGAGCGCCGCGAGAACCGTGGCGCCGTTTCCTGAGGGAGTCTGACATTCATTCATTCATTCATCGGTCACGTCCACCACTTGTCCTGCGGTCGGTCCGGCGGTCATCGGCCGAGAGATGCTTGGACCTGCCTTCGTTCACAACCATTCACGCTGCCGTTCATCTGCAGACATCTGACGTTCTACTATCCGAGTCACCGGCCCCGCAGGAGCGCCGGCCAGATGTCCGACCATCTCGTCCCTGAATCCAGAAGGCTCCAGTTGAGAACCCGGTTTGACCAGAACACACGGACACAGCGAGGCCGGTCATCTCCTCTGGTCACGCCTCGGCTTTGGGTTTCACACGTCTGATCTTCTTCCTCCTCGGAGATCTTTGATGAACTGTTCTGGCTGCGTGCGAAGGATCTTCTGGATCCTCCTGCCACCCGTCATTCGCATACGGAGGCGCAGCGACGCGTCAATGGAGGTGACTCATTTCCAGGACGGCAGCAGATGTGCTGCAGTCTCTGGCCGCCCGTTGGTCTAATCAAGACGGGGAGGAACGAAGGGAGGCGTTTCTGTTTGACTGGTGTGGAAAACATGTAGACCGACAGGAGAAGCGAGGTCTTTCCGCTCCACGTTAGCCGAGCTCCTCGACGAAGCTCTCGGCCGCCCGAGGGACGAGGAGAAGTTCTCTCGCCGTCCTCTGGACGACTTGAAGAACTTTCCCTGTTGACACGGCGCCCTGGTCTGCGGCGTCTGTGGAATGTGAGCGGAGTTTACCTTTTACTGCTAAACCGGCAAACAATCCGTTTGTGCTTTGACAGCCGAGACTTGAAAGGGTCTCGTTTCCAGCTGATGTTCTTGCAGCAGGAGGAACGTATCGCCTCCACGTTCCTCTGGATTCCCTCTGATGTTGATCTGAGGATGACACGTGCCAGGATTTGCACCGAAGGACCGCCGAGCGAGGAGCTCCGACGGATGCGTTTCCGCCGCGGCCGCCTGCTTTTATCAATAACAGCACCTGAGCAGACTCGGACAAGAGGGTTCCAAGAAGCGTCCGGCTCCAATCTGGACCCGGGAGGTAGCCTCCTCTAGTTGTGCATTCCAAAGGCAGCGAAGGACCAGGGTGATGTGCACCTCCGGCTCCACGATCCTAAACAAGCCAGTGGGTGAGGTAGTGAATAGGTGAGGTGGTGAATGGGTGAGGTGGAGAATGGGTGAGGTAGTGAATAGGTGAGGTGGTGAATGGGTGAGGTAGTGAATAGGTGAGGTGGTGAATAGGTGAGGTGGTGAATAGGTGAGGTGGTGAATAGGTGAGGTGGTGAATAGGTGAGGTGGAGAATGGGTGAGGTGGTGAAGCCAAGAAGAGTGCGCCGGCTCCCACAGACTGGTAGAAGGTCTTGAGTAGCCTGCTACAGAAGCCAAACCACCTCAGTCTCCTCGGGAAACGTTCTCACGGCTCTGAGCCCGGTGAGAGACCACACCGGGTCTTAAAAAAGCCGCTCTGTAAGGAGCACCTGGAAATGGGCGGGGCTTATGGGTTCCAGCCAATCAGCTCTGAGTTGATCGCACCTATGGAAGCGTACAAAGACTCTGCCTCGGAGCAGAAGCTAACGGGTCGTAGGAGCGGAGGTCCGCGGTCCTCGGCGTGATTTGCCTCCGCTGTCCCGACGCAGCAGGAAGACGAGCTCGTTCCGGCGGGAGGTCCTGCGTGGAGAGCCGGGCTCGAACCGCGAGATCATCCGTTTGTTATCGTCGCCCTGAGGTCTCACCAGAGGCCGCTGCTCTTTCCAGGTGAGAAATGATCTACGGAGTTCCGGTGAGCTGTTAGCCGCTAGCTGTTAGCCGCTAGCTGTCAGACACCGCGGCGGCGACTGGAAAAGCCTCTTTGCGGTCGGAGGCCGGGGTCACGCGTCCCTATATCACTTTGCTCTGAAGTCTTTACTGCCGCGTTGCCGTCACGGCGCTCGACGTGGGACGCGGTTCATAAATCACGGAACCGGACAGGTTTTCCAAATAGCCGTAAATCTGCTTTTTACGGCCCGAGTCTCAGAGAGCCAATAGAACAGGAAGTGGAACAGAAAGTCTTCCCGGGTTATAAAACTCAAACAATTAGGTTTCATAATATCCCCGCTAGGCTCCGACGACGTCCGCAAGTGTGTTTTAAATCCATCACTTAAGTTCCCGGAGGGCCTCATTGTGAGTATTGTTACATTTAATCATGTATGTAATCAATACGCTAATCCTCTCATCCAGCCGCCGACACCTTCTTATGAGTTTATGCTCGAGGGCAGCTGAGAAGGAATTAGAATAATGAAACTTCCACGCCGCCCGGCCCCTAATCTTGTTATCGGGGGATCACGGCGTCTGAGCAGCAACCTCGGCGGCACACACGGGGTGAAAGTAAATTGGGCTCCTCTCCAGGAGGAGCCGGGGATTTAGACCAAGACGGAGAAACAAGTGAAACTGCCGGGGCTAATTTTGCAGTTGGCTTGAATCGAGATTGCCCATTTGATCCGTGGCGAGGTTTCAAAACAGCTTATCTGCCGAGCCGCCCTGATTTACAGGCTTTTGATTAGTGGGCTGGGGGGGGGGGGGGGGGGGGGGGGGACTCTCACCTGCATCCTGATCCACAGGTGATAGGATGAGCATCAAGGCTAACGTGCTAACGGCGAGATTACCCCTGCAGACGACACCGACGGACATAGAACATCAACCTCACGATGGCATCAACGGTTCATCCAAGCTGGATCCGTTTCCTGATTGGCTCCTGCCCCAGAGCCCTTCGCTGTGCAAACGTGAGCAGCGGAGCTTGAGCATGTTAGCCGCTACGCTAATCCATCCCTAGAGCGACGCCTACGAGGAGACGATCATCGGCTCGCGTACGCCGACCGTGAACCCGCTGGTTCACATCACACGGAACATGAAAACCATCCACGCGTCTGGACCATGCAGAGTCTTCACTGGACCTCCTGCATGCCTTTGGACTGCGGGAGGAACCCGGGGAACCCTCAGGAACCCCACGCAGACATTGGGAGAACATGGGAGTCTCGGCGCAGGAACCAGTTAGCAGAGGATCACAGTACTGGTTAGTGGAGGATCACAGTACTGGTTAGCAGAGGATCAGAGTACTGGTTAGCAGAGGATCACAGTACTGGTTAGCAGAGGATCACAGTACTGGTTAGCGGAGGATCAGAGTACTGGTTAGCAGAGGATCACAGTACCGGTTAGCAGAGGATCACAGTACCGGTTAGCGGAGGATCACAGTACTGGTTAGCGGAGGATCACAGTACCGGTTAGCAGAGGATCACAGCACCGGTTAGCAGAGGATCACAGTACCGGTTAGCTGAGGATCACAGTACTGGTTAGCAGAGGATCAGAGTACTGGTTAGCAGAGGATCACAGTACCGGTTAGCGGAGGATCACAGTACCAGTTAGCAGAGGATCACAGCACCGGTTAGCAGAGGATCACAGTACCGGTTAGCGGAGGATCACAGTACTGGTTAGCAGAGGATCAGAGTACCGGTTAGCAGAGGATCACAGTACCGGTTAGCAGAGGAGCTCCTGCATGGCTCTCCGGGGCCTCTTCCGCCGAGGGCCGCCGGCTGAATCGATGTTCTCTGTGATTGACGGGCGACTCCTCCAGGTTAATCCCCCCCACGCCTGCGGAGGAGGAGGTGAAGAATGAATGAAGACCCGCAAGAGACGGAAAATGAGTCATTGCATCTGCGGTTGATGGAACGGTGAGGAGAACCAGAGGACGCTCCCGGGCCGTGAGGACGCGCCGTCCCGCCAGCGGCCAGGCGGCGCAGTTAACCCAGCGCTGATGATCTAGCCTCGGCAGGAGGGATTATGGAAGGGTTTGTGCAGATGTCAAGTTGTTTTCTGTAACACCGGGGGGGCGTCCATTAATGAGGCGGAAACAACAGGACTGAAATAGGACGAAGGAACCGACCGACCTTCAGATCACGCGTGACGGCGGTGGACGGCGGTCCGGTGATCGGGTGATCGGAGGCGAAGAGGGTCCGGGAAGTCGAGCAGAAGGAAGTTGGCACCTCCGCCTTCAGCCACGAGGTCCGTGCTTGGATTCCCTTTTATTTCGGGGCGTCCGAGTTCTCCCTGACATGTGGACGAGAGGGTGAACGGTCGGAGGTCTCCATGTGGCCGGTGAAGCTGGAGAGATGCGGCGTCGAGATGCAAACGATGGGGTAGCAAATCAAACGGTTTGACCGGGAACGCCTTCTTTAGAAGTGTTAGCGCGATCGATCGGCGGCGGCGAGCATCATCTCTGCCCCCATCGGATGGGAAGACGGTCCCGGACGCCGTCGGTCCGGCCGTCCCCGTCACCTTCATTGATACGCGGCGGATCGATTCCCCGGGACACGAAGGACGGGTTGAGATGCGGTTCGACTCGGTGGCGCCGCTCTCAACAAAACCGTCTGAACAAAGGTGATGACAGATAAAAGGAGGCTCTCAGATGTAAATGGAGGCGCCCTGCCGCGCCCGCCGCCTGATAAATCCAGTCGCGGGAGACACAACAACGCCTTTTATTTGCATTTAGATGGTTTAGCATCTGCTGCAGGAGCCCAGCGCTCCGGGCCCGTCCTCGCAGAGGTGAAAAGGACGGCTCGGCACGGAGCCGGGGAAGAAGACCAGGAGTTATGCGGGAGGTGGCGGTGGAGGGGCGAAGGATGTCGGGAGCTCCGGGGTCGTGGCGCTCGACACAAAGCGTGAACCTGGATGTGAGGATGAGCGGCCGTGAAAGAGATGATTGGCCCTGGCGGCTACCGTGCTAACACACTAACGGGGGGACCGATAGTCGCCCCCGAGCGGTGCTAATGATGGCATCTGAAAACTGACCAACACAGGAAGGGGCTCCAGGGTGGAAGGGTCTGAAAGCGCCTCCATCTCCATGGAGATGGCGGGGGGGGGGGGGGGGGGGGGGGCACTGAGGTGGCGGCCAGTTGCCACGCGGGACTGGGTTGACCATTACAACAATGGCCACCCCGGAATACTCGGGGTACCTGGACTCGGACTCCCGGCTCCGTTCTTGTGATCCATCCTCCCTGTGGATTCAGGGTAACTCCGCCTCCCGCTCGGCCCGCGCAGACACTCAACCGCTCGCCGTTCTTGACGTTTACACTTGCCGTAGTTCCACGGTTGCCGTGGCGCCCGGACGCACACGCATTCTGGTTCATCAACAAATCCCGGCGTCACCTCCTGGCCAGGCGTGTGCGCCGCAGCAGCTCCGGTGACTCGTACGGACCGGCGTTTTCCGGACAGAACTGAACATCGTCCCGGAGGCGGCGGTTCCAAACGGCTGCGTGCGTTCTCCGTGTAACTTGTTAACATGACAGCTAAGGTTGCATCATGTTAGCCGTTAGCGCTACTGGTTTAATCAGTAAATGATCATCGGTGGCTCCCAGAAGGCCGCCCGCACTGAGCCGGGCGCCGTCCTC
The DNA here is from genome assembly GCF_037954325.1 of Fistularia commersonii. Lineage (NCBI taxonomy): Eukaryota > Metazoa > Chordata > Actinopteri > Syngnathiformes > Fistulariidae > Fistularia > Fistularia commersonii. The sequence continues at coordinate 354,368 of NC_141291.1, forward strand.
CATCTCCCTCTCAGCTGGGTCGGGATTCGGAGCTTCATCGATCCACATCTGGCCTGACTTGACTTTGAGTTTGGGGAAAAATACGGTCGGACCGGATTGGAAATGTCACGGGCAAGGAGGCTCGGCGCGGCGGGGCTGAACGAAGAAACAAAACCAACAGAGCTCCTGATGGAAACGCATTTTTAACGGACAAGTCGATGAATCTTTTGAGGACGATTAGCTTGGACTCCCGGAGGACCGTCAGCCCCAAAAAACAGGTTTTACGCCGCGGCTCCAGAAGAGACGTCGTTTATCCGGCGTGTTCTGCCCCTCCAAGCCCCGGTCCGCCCCCCTCCTCCGCCTCATTAGTGATGTCAGAGCACGGATAACGGCGTTATTATTCCCGTCGGGCCGGACGTCTCTTAGCGCCGGGATGTGTCGCGCCTTCAATGGCCGCTGATTGCGGGGATTTAGTCTGAAGGGGGACTAAAAGCGCTGTGGTTTTGAATTATCATGTCAGGGGGGGCATTCAGACAAAAAGTTATTTAACCACAGAAGAGGGGAGCGAGGAGCCGGGCAAATAAGGACGGGGTAAAACATTTCTCCCGCCTTGACAGACTTAAGTAGCCTATTACATGACGGCGAGGCTTTCATGTGTTACTTCAAGGAGGACGGAGATAATAACCGGCGTTCCTCCCCATCTGATGCCCCGGCCATCTATTACCCCGCGGCCCGCGGCCCACTCAGGAGGGGGGGGGGGCACAAAAGCTCCGCCGGGAGGATTTAATACAAAAGAAGAAGAAGAAGAGCGTTACTTGTGAGGCTCTTTCCAGTAAGTGCTTCCTTCTCGTCCTGGTCTTCAGAGGCTTCAGAAGGAGAGGCTCCGGCGGAGTCACGTCCTCCCCGTCTTCTACCTGAGCCCGAGGTAATTAGGTTGATGAGAGCCGGCTCGCCGTCGCCCCCTTTTTCTTCTCCGGCCTCCTTCCGAGGAACCTGGATGTGAGAGAGGGATCGTTTATTGGGTCATTAGCCGTCCTAATCAGCTCTCTAATTCCAGCCCATTACGGCGGGGCGTCCGCGGCGCCTCCTCCCCCAGACCTCCGGCTCCAGCTCTCCGACACCTCCTGCCCGGACGAGACGCTCTGAGGAAGCTGGACGTCAAAGGGGAGGAGGAGGGCGACATCTGGACGGGTTGTTTTTAGACTCACGATGGCGGCGACCAGAACGGGTCCGGTTTCCCCGCCTCGAGTGAAAGACTCAGAGGAACCGGCCTTCAAACTGCTGGCTTGTTTTAAACCTCACGAGGAGTAACTGACCGCTGGAGGCCGTTTATTATTCAATAAAAGCAGGATTCGGTTTGACTGCTTTTCTGAAAGCGGCACGGCGGGGGATCTCTGGAGGAAGCCCGGCCCGAGGCCGATGCCGCCCAGATCCTCTGGCTTTGGATGAATCGAAGGCGACGTCTGATGAGGAAGCCCCCCGGGAGATGTCGGTCCTCCGGAGGTTGTCGGCGATCGCTTCGGAGACGGCTCTTCTCCAGGTGGTTTCACGCGCCTCCGGAACCTCCTCCTCGGAGCTCAGCTGGATGATGGAGCTCCTGGAGACGTGAAATCTAAAGGTGAGCGGGATTTTCCCGTCAAGCCCCGGAGGCGCCCTGGAACCTGACCATCGCCGCAGAAATCTCTTCTGAGGAGACACTTTTATCTCCAAAGGGATTCTGAGCCCTTCTGACATTTATTCACTTTGCCTGGGTGTTTGCCTTCACCTCCATCTACCCTGGGATTCTGCTCCCAGTCAAACTTCCTCTCGCCTCAAGATCCCGTTAGTTTCCTGGAACGCAGATGACGGAAAACCTCCGCGGCCGTGTTTCCGTGTATCTCCCGCGCCAAAGTTTGGGGAGTTTGGGGGAAGGACCTGCAGATCGGTCCATCATACTTAGCTAAATTAACCGGGAGTGGAATTAACGGGATTCTCTGTGACGACCCCCCGCTGGCTGAATCTGCGACCCCCCCGGGATGCCGAGCGGCTTCAACCCCTGAAAGAAGTGCACTCCTTCAGAGTGCATCAAAGAAAGTTTTCTTTTCTGGGAGTTTGCGGGAGCTTTTCCGTCACGGCGGCAGAAAGACCAGCCGGGGGGGGGGTCATCATTCTGAGAGCTGATCCGGAGTCCTCTCACAGCCGGAGCCGATCCCAGCTCCCATCAGCACGGAGGCCGTGGATAATGCAGGATGTTTGAGGGCGTCCGACGGGAACGCCAGCGTGACGTTTACCTCCGTCAATCCCACAGAGCCGGATGCCGTTGTTTCCACGCCGTCCGCCGAGCGGAGGAGCGTCCGCGGCCCGGGCCGGACTCCGACCCGCCCCGCGTCACATCCGAGCGGACGGAAGCCGAGCGGCTCCGTCTCAGGGGCTGATGCACGCCATTATCGTCCTGGTACAATTAGAGGAGACTCAGCTGTGTCAACATCGTTAATTCATTTATTCAAAAATAAAAGCCTGAGGCTCCACTGGAAGGGTGTGGAGATGACAGCGGCTGACGGCGTGTGTGTGTGTGTGTGTGTGTGTGTGTGTGTGTGTGTGTGTGTGGGCTGATCTGCTGCACTGCGCCGCCAGAGCTTGAAGGTGTTTTCTTTACAAATCCAGTCATGAATTGAAAGTTGGCCGCTGATTGCTTTTTAAAAGGCAGGAGATAAGTGGTCTGCAGGGACGCGCTGCCACCAGGAGCGAATACATGCTTACGACGGCGAGCTCTGCTGAAGCTGCGCGTATCAACACATTCAATAGAAAACCATCAGACGACACGGCCAACGGTACCTGGACCAACAAACGGCGGGTGCTACTAAACAGTTGGGTTGCGTTCGCTCCAGAGGTTCTCCTCTGGGCTCCTCTGGGCTCCGGAGACCCTCGAAGGCCAACACTCCTCGCTGCCATCCAATCAGGGCGGAGGAGGGGCGGGGCAGACCGCGTCCGACCGCCGGCGGTCAGGAAGTTGTGAGGTCAGAGGACCTCGTGAATGCGGGAGAACAAGTGTCCCCATCTTCTCTCCCAGAGAACTTCGGCTTTGTTTCATCTAAAAGGCCGTGGAGGATTCCACCCAGACCCGGAGCAGCAGGAAGGTCACGTGAACAAGTCCGACCAGTCTGGTCCATCTTGTCCAAAGAGTTACTGATCACCGTCCAGGAAGTTCATCCCAACATCTAGACGCGACCGGCAGCTTCTTGGCGGCTCCGAGCTCGCGTTCCCATGCCGACGTCGGAGCCGGTGTCTGCAGACTGAAGGCTGGAGGCACATCCAGACGTTTGCAGAGGACACCTTGGGTTCCACTGCTCATGGTCCTCAAGTTGGACGCTGCCCGACCACCAGGGCCGGCGCAGTGAAGGACCGTCACCATCACTAAGGGAGCGGTCGCTTCGATGCACCTCCAGTCCTGGGTGAAGTCAGCCCATTCCTCACCGCAGGAACCTTCTGCAGCTCCAGGAACCTCCTCCTGAACAAGCATGGACCTCAGGTCCTAAAATCATCTCAGCTTCTTCTCCGAAGCAGGGTCTTTTTAAAGTTCCATAGGAACTCATACTGTAGGTGCTTGGTGATTGGTGGAACCCACGCCCGCCAGCAAGTACTTCCAGTGGACTGAGGAGCACCATTTTAAAACCTACTGTGGTCTCTGCTCAGGTGTTTCCTGGGACAAAATGGACAAACATAGAAAGAAACGGAGCGAGAAGAGGTTCCTCAGAGGGGTTTCCAGGGCTCGCAGGTATTGAAGACCAGGATAAGAGTGTCATTTAAGGGCTAATGGAGTTCTTCACACGGCTAAAAAGCGCAGGCAGAAAAAAGAAACACTTCAACCATCTGATGGTTATTATTCCAGGAATGCTGAGGCAGCTTCCACCTGCATGGTGTCGGTATCTTCTCCCTTTCCTTCCTTGGCTTGTCTTGGAGTTTGGTGCTTCGGGTGCACGTTGCAGATGTTGGTGTCAGAGCGTTCCTTACCGCCGGTGGGAAAGCACAACTCGCTGGCTGCCCTGGCGGAGGCTACTTCCTGGAGCAGAGGTGGAGCCGGACGCCTCTTCGAAGCGTTCTGTCTGAACGCGGCTGACGTGGAGCCATGAAGAGCGAGGCCCGGCGGCACTCGTGTGTCGGGAGTCATCGCGGGGCCTCCAGAAGCCGGTGCTCCGAACATCCAAATAGGGCCTCTTTGAAAAAGAAATGGCAGCGGAATCAAAAGGATGATGTGCCAGGAAACATGACGGCGCAGGGGGGCGGCGAGGCCACGCACGTTCAGCTCCTCGAGCCTCGAGATGCGTCTGTCGATGAGGCGGCCCGACCTCCCGGGTCGCCCCGAGCTGGTTCGGCAGCTCAGGCCGTGCGGCCAGAGCGTGCCGAGCGGAGCGCCGCTCCCTGCGAGGGAGGCTTCCCCGCTCCGCGGGCTGAACGCCGAGGCCCTCCGGAGGCGGCGAGGACGCGGAAACGGGTCAGGGAGTCGACGGTGCGTTCGCTGGCGGTAATTTCCAGCACACGGCGACCCCTGACTGAAGCCCTTAACGTATTCCTCCCCCTGCGGCTCCTGATAAGCAAGGATGGCGTGTCTCTGAAATCGCTGTGAACCAACATGTTTATCCCGGGATCGCTGCTCGCCTTATCTGATGGAACGCCGCCTCTCCGCACCCAGGTGCCGCATGTGCGCAGAAAGCGTGGAGCAAATGTAATCCCAAGCTATTAGCACGGATTCATCCCCGTCGTGCACGTCTTTCTGCTCCGCTCCGTAAAACTCTCCGCTTTTGTGCGAACATCTGGAGGGTACGCGAGTCTCGACGCAAGTCTCGTCGGATCGGAAGCTGCGGAGTTTCGTCTCGGGCGGGTAAAAGGACGGCTGGCGGCTGCGAGGCGTCCACTCTGCCGCCGTCGCCCCCGGTAACCCTTCACGTCACATGTTATATTCATCAGCTGCGTTGGAAAGAGCGCCCGAGGCCTCAGCGGGGAGCGTCTTCATCAGCTGCTCACACGCTGCATCCTCTGCTGCCATTGGCTGTCGACTGTCACTCAGACAACACTGTCCATATGTATGCGCGCGCACACACACACACACACACACACACACACACACACACACACACACACACACACATGCTGATGTACATGCAGTAGATGCCAAGAATATATGTCTGGATATGCTGTAATGTTGCAAAGTAATCCAAGTACTATGAGCATTTTATGAGCAATATTTTTCATCCACTGAACGGCGCGATCCTATTTGACCATTTCGTATCAGTGCCCACGTGCACAGACGTGCAGCACATGTGTGAATGGTTGTGTGTCTATATGAAGTGAATGAGAGTGTATGGTTGTGTGTCTGTCATGGATCCTGCTCAGCCACAGGCGGGGTAACCTCCGGCACCCCTGCAACCCCGAGTGCAACACACACACACACACGCACACACACACACACACACACACACACACACACACACACACGTGAGAACGGGTCCCACAGACCCGAACACCACACAAGGGTTAAATAAATCATACTTATTTTCCAATTAATATTAAAAAAATATATCAGTACAAACCGACTATTGTGTATCCATGCAGTCTTAAAACACAGGAGCCTCTGAGCTGCGCAGATGCACTGCTGTACAAAAAGGAAAATAAATTCTAATTAAAACCCAGTGGTAGCCACAGTCAGAACACACACACACACACACACACATAGAAGGACTTCCTGATCAATCCGCCGAACCTGCATCGACTGACCGGGTCTCCATGGTTCGTGTGTTAGAGAAACACGGAGGTCCTTCTGGTCTCCAGGAAGCCTTGAAAAGATGCTCCAAACAGCGTTTGTGCGTCAGCGCGCCGACGGTGAGTTCACTGTGCAAACACAAGAGGAGAGGGGGTTCACCGGTGGGCGTCTGCACTGTTTGAAGATCCAAAATACTGTGAATTATTTACAGACAAAGTATAATGATGAGGGAAGGGTCTCCTTTGACACGCAGCTCATTGAGCTAGCTAGCTGTTAGCATCCCCAGATGATGATGATAAGCAGAGGTACAGATTGTGCAGATGTACGGATCCAGAAACATGGAGCTGCCAGGGCGCCGTGCTGATGCTAGTCATTTTGTCCGGCATCTTCGTCGCCTTGCGGAATCTGTTTTTTTTCCCCTCTATATTTCTGATGAAACGTACCAATTTTACCGTATTTCCTTCCTACTTTCCCCCCTTTTTTTCTCCAAATGTTCTTCTAAAAGTCCACTTCGCTCGACACGACCCGTCTTCTCCATCACTCAGTGACAATCCAGCCTCTGGATCAGCCTGTGTGATTGACAGGCCGCAGACCTTTCTTCTCCGCAATCACCGTTCTGCTGACGGCTTTCCTCTTCCCTGCCGACGCACGTTCTCCCTTCAATCCCCGGCCGCCGCTCAGCCTCTCTAAGGCTCAGCCTCTCTGAGCAAAGCGGACAAATCGAGGACACGATCGCCAGAGCCGCGGTGTCTCGGCGGGGCGGATTGCCCCCCGACCCCGGCGGAGTCAGATGATCCCTCAGAGATCGCGTCGAGGTTCCTGCATCGACCGTGACGGCTTCTGAGGGAATCTTCTCCGGCCGGCAGAGCATCCCGGCAGACTCGGAGCGGCGAAGGATGCATCTTAATCGGCATGTTTGGAGCGTAAACGCCACAACTGAAGCGAAGCCAGAGTGAGACCGGGTGGGCGGGAATTAGAAATAATGGCAGAGCGAGCGGCGGCTCCCTGGAGCAGGAGCAAGATGTCCACCTTCAAGCACCGACCCAAGCCTTCAGACACAGGCTAAGGCATCGCTACAGGGCGAAAGAGAAAACTCCAGCCGGCTGAGGCAAAGGTCCACAGGTCCTCTGCAGGAAGCGAGATGTTTGATCCATTCCTGGAGGAGCCAGAGGAAGGGCACGGTTCCCGGTGGCGTGGGAGGTGATCGCACGCCGCCGGCGTGAGCGAGGAGCTGCTGCCGAGCCTCTTGGTCTCTACACAGGGATCGGGCAAAGGAAGGGCCATCTTCTGGGGCGGACGCTCTCCTCTCTCTCCATCTGACTGACGAGATGTTCCACGGATCTTTAAGCTTTCGTACGCTGCCCTCAGACGTACCGATCGCAGGAAGGTAAATGTCAACACTTCTGCTTTTGCACATCAACCACCATCAGTGCTCGACTTCCTTGGGAGAGTATGGTTCTGTCCATGTGAGGTGAGGAGAACGAGCCCTGGAGACAGAAGGACCTTCTCACTCCTCCTGGAGAAGATACTAATCCTCTCCTAGTAACCTGGACTCATCCCTGCAGACCCGTGGCTCCTGCTGCGGCAAGAAACGTACGGCGGATATATGATCGTCTCTTTGAATGTCAGATGTTAAAATATGGATCAACACACTAAAGAGTTTTTTTTCTTATCAAAAAGGCCTTTTAAAGGAAAAAAATACTATTTCCATTCAGTAAAAAGGGCTTTAAAATATTCAATACCTGTGAAAAAGCAGTGTTTTCCCTCCCCTTTCATTTGTTGGTATTTGAATCCGTCTCTCCTTCCCGGGTGATTTGAAACCTGCTGCTGGGACGGTGGGACGGCACGGGCGACGGCTCGAGGATAGAAGAAATATACCACGGTCATCCTTCTTGGTTTTGGTAGCTCCATGGGTTTTAGTCCTCAGGTTTGAAGCTGCAGACCCATCAGGACACGGACGGAGGAGAACCCTGAAGAACATCAGTCCACATCAGTCCACATCAGACCCGAGAGCTTCGGAAAGTTAGTTTATCTTGAAAAAAAAAAAAAAAAAGGAGGGGGTCGTTTGGGATCAACTTTGACACGAGGACGGCTTTCAGAGCACAAACCTCAGCGGGTTCAGGACGGCGACTCTCCACGGGGAGGAAGGCGCCTGCTGGCCAGGAGGGAGGACGACCAACACCAGACCCAAAAACTATCACGCCGCTCAGCAGGACGAGGGGCGGGGCTTAACCTGGACCGGCAAGCTGTCAATCAAAGGGCCAAATCTAGAAACATGTAACTGTTCACCCTCTCATTCACACACCTCACGGAGACATCCATCCATCCATCCATCCATCCATCCATCCATCCTTACATCCATCCATCCATCCATCCATCCATCCATCCATCCATCATCAGTCCATCCATCCATCATCAGTCCATCCATCCATCCATCCATCCATCCATCCATCATCCATCCATCCATCCATCCATCCATCCATTCATCCATCATCAGTCCATCCATCCATCCATCCATCCATCCATCCATCCATCCATCTATCCATCCATCCATCCATCCATCCATCCATCCATCATCCATCCATCATCCATCCATCCATCCATCCATCCATCATACATCCATACATCCATCCATCCATCCATCCATCATCCATCCATCCATCCATCCATCCATCCATCCATCCATCCATCCATCTCATACAGACACGTCCGTCCATCCATCCATCATCCATCCATCCATCCATCCATCCATCCATCCATCCATCTCATACAGACACGTCCATCCATCCACCCTCCTTCAGATGTCCAAGAGATGTTCAGCCATTCACTCGCTCATCTACAGTTTGGCTCAGAAATATTTGGACAGCGACAGGTTTTGTTATTTCAGCTGAGATATTGAGGATAAAATGATCTCATCAACATGGTCTTACAGTGCAGACTCTCAGCTGGGATTTGATAGTATTCACATTCAATTCGGAGCAAAGGTTTAGGAATTACAGCTCTTTAATACGTAGCCGCCTTTTTTTTTTCCAAGGAACCAAAAGTAATTGGACAAAACTGCAAAAAAACCTAAGAAGGCTGCCTGGGCTTCTCCCTCAGTAACCTGTCCTCAATCAAGCAGTGAAAAGCTCTGGAGTCGATTCCAGGTGTTGGTATTTGGAAGGTGTTGCTGTGAACACTCGACATGCGGTCAAAGGAACTCAATGGAGGTGAAAATCCTGAGGCTGAGAGAAGAGAAGAAATCTACCAGAGAGATAGCAGGAGTGTTAGGAGTGGACAAATGAACAGTTTGGTACATCTTGAGAAGAAAGGAGTGCACCGGTGAGCTCAGGAAGTCCAGAAGAACTGGATGTCCACAGAAGACAACAGTGGCAGGTGGTGGCAGAATCCTTTCCACGGTGAAGAGAAAGCCCTTCACAACATCCACTCTGGTGAAGAACAGCCTCCAGGAAGAAGGCGGATCAGGGCCTCCATCCACCATCAGGAGAAACTTCAGGACAGTCGATCCAAAGGATTCATCTCAAGGTGCGAACCGTTCATCAGCCTCCAAAATAGAAAGGCCAGAATGGACTGTGCAAAAACCCCTGAGGAAGCCGGCCCAGTTCCGGATCGCCATTCTTCTGACAGATGAGACCAAGATCAACCTGCAGCAGAACGATGGAAGAAGAAAGTTTGGAGAAGAAGTGGAACGGCTGATTATGGATGTTGCGACGAACGGCAGAAGCAGCCAGATGACTCGCCAAGCTCACAGGGATCTACGTCCTGCTCACATTCAGCCGGAGCCTCGCCGGAGATGGACAGGGATCCACAAGGAATCCTGTGGAATATTCAGGTCCATCGCCGCGTCTCAACCCAGTCCAGCGAGCGTTTCACTCGCTCAAGACAAAAGTTAAGGAAGAAGGACACACAAACGAGCAACAAGTGACGGCGGCTGCGGCGAAGGCCTGGCGAAGCATCACAAAGGAGGAAGCCGGCGTTCTGAGACGTCAGCGGGTTCCAGATTTCAGACATCATTGCCTGCAAAGGATTCTCGAGAAAAGATTGAAAAGGAACGTTTTGCTTAGAGTTATGTTGATTTGTCCAATGACTTGTGAGCTCCTGAAATAAGGAGCGTTTGAATAAAAATAGCTACAATTCCTACATGTTTAATCCTATACTTTTACCTCTTGAATTAAACCTTTAAGTCTGCACTTCAATATCGCTGTAGTTGTTTCATTTCAAATCCAATGTGGTGGCAAGCGGAGCCAAAATCACAAAGATTGTGTCACCGTGCAAATATTCCTGGGCCCGACTGTACTTCCATGGAGCATTTAGCTTCCTTGAGCTTGCCGGCTGTTTTTGGACCGCCGGACAAAGGCAGGGAAGCTGGAGGACCCAGGCAGGGTGTGGAGAGCCCATGCAGAACCTTGCTTCTAGCACCAGGGTAAGCTTAGCGGTAAGTATTAATAATAAAAAATAATGATAATAATGTGTCCTTTGTTAATCCCCGTGGGGAAACGAGCCGGTCCCGGGTGAGCCGTGGGCAGAAGGCTGCCGGGGAGCAGTGAGGGCTTCAGTGGGTTGCAGGGACACGAGGAGGAGCCGGGAACCCCAACGGGAACGTTCCCTTCCAAAGACGACCTCCCGACCTCCTGCGCCGCAGTACCGAGAGAATCTAGAGAGCAGATGGAGCCCGATGAGGATGGTTGGACCATCGGGAAGTGACCTACAGGTCCGGACCACGGAGCAGAGGATCCTCTGAGGATCCCTCGGCGGGCAGGAGCAGCAGTGGAAGGAGAATTTAAAGTATCGAAGCACCTTCTAGGAGAGGCTCTGGACGCAGACTGAGGAACATCCGTGGGCCGAAGCCGTGGTTCTTCTCCTGCTTTGGTGTTTCCTTATGCAAGATCTGACGAGAGAAGACCGCGGGTCAGGCTAGATCTCCGTTTTTTGTCTTTTAATGCCGTCCTTCTGCTTCACGCTGGCTGTGGCAGGGACGTTACAAAACAGCAGGAAGACCTCGCCGGCTCTCAGGACACGGAGCTCCTGAGGACCTCCACGTCATCTTGTAAACATCAGCATTCGCTCACGGCTTGTGAGTGCGTGTCGGCAGCCGTCTCCCGGCTCTTCTTGGCGCTGCCGCTCAGACTTACCTGGGCCGGCTGCCTAATCACCTGGAAGTCCAGCTTGGATCCTGGCCGGCGGCGGAGCTGCGGCAGCAAAGCGGCACAACAACGGCAACACAACGGCAACACGACGGCAACACGACGGCAGCCCGGCGGCCGCGGCCTCAGAGGACCCGCTGCGTCTGCACAAAGATGAAAAGAAGGCAAAGGGACGGGGATGAAGAGGGGAACAAATTTCTCTCATCTCCAGATTTCACGCCAGCAACCGCAAAGGATGTGGAAGCGAGATCCGGGCGCCGCCGAGATGGCGAGGCAAACAAACACCGCCGCCTCTCGTGCGCTCGCTCCCAATTAACACCGAAGAACGGCGGATCCCTTGAGTGGGACCGGGGACGGCGGCTCAGGAGTCCGGACCGATGAGGAGGTGAAGAGCAGCCTCCATCTCCAAGCCGACCGGCGGCTCTCAAGAAGACCTCCGTCTGGGACCGTGGACGGGGAGAGCCGTCGACACACGAGTCCGAGTGGAAGTAATGGCGGCGGCGCTCGCTGGCTCTCTGCTCCCGGGTCGAGACCACCGGCTGCTCCTCCGGGTCTGAGGAGGTTCTCCTTCAAGACATAACCAACTGAGCGGCACTAAGGTTCTATCTTGCTGCAACCTGGGCCGTCAGAAGGTAGAGGTGCATGATGGGAGGTCTGCGGTCACACACTTCACCACTTGGATTCATTCATTCATGACGTGAACCGCTCACCTGCTCGGACGGTCGCACGGGCGCCGCAGCCAATCCCCTCCGGCCAGGAGGCCAGTGGGCGGGACCTGGACGGGCCGGCTGTCAATCAAAGCACCGGCACAGACGTCCAACCGCTCGGCCTCGTTCACGCTGTCCTGACATGGAGAGTCCTTGGAGAACCTGCTGATGGAGAACATGGAGAACCGACACACCAGCAGGAGAACATGGATAGAACCCGGGTGAGAGCATCCAGAGAACACATGTAAATTGTAGCAACTGAAAATCTCTCTGAAACACACACACACACACACACACACACACACACATACAGTCAGGTAAACAAGTATTTGATCCCTCTGTGATTTTGCAAGTTCTCCCACTTAGAAATCATGGACGGGTCTAGATTTACATCGTCGGTGCATTTCATAAAAACAATAAAAAAAATAAAATCGGAAATCCCATTGTATGATTTTTTAACAATGTATTTGTAAATTACAGGGTCGAAGTATTCAATCCCTCGAGTCCAACAATTGTAGGATTTGGTGCAGAGCGTCTGCTAACAGCTCCAGAGGTCAGCCGGTTCCTGCAGGTCTCCACCGGCTTTGCGACACTGCAGCAGAGATTCCGACTCGCTGCTCCGCACAGATCTTCAAAAGTTTGATTTTGGTCTCATCCGGTCACCCAACTTACTCCCACAAGTCCTCTGGATCTTCCAGATGGTTCCGGGCAAACTTCAGACACGGACACGGACTGACCTCAGCGGGAGAACCTGATTTTAAACCTGTATTACTGATAGTGGCCTCGGAAACGGTGGTCCAGCTGTCTTCGGGTCATCGACCAGCTCCTCCCGTGGAGTTCTGGGCTGATCCTTCACCTTCCTCAGCATCACCGATACCCGACGAGGAGAGATCTTCCGCGGGGTTCCGGTCCGAGGGACGCCGGCGGTCACCGTTAGCCTCTTCCATTTTCTGACGACGGCTCCGACGGTTGTTCTGACCTTTCAATGCCAAGATGCAGAAATCAAATTGCTACGCGACGCGATGGATAAAATATCCCAGTTGTTGAGCGGAGCGTAGTTGGACTCTTTAAAAGCAGAGGAACTCGTCTTTGGGGGTCAGAAATCTGGCTGATAAGCAAGGGATCAAATAATCCTTTGACCTGTAATTTACAAATAAACAGTTGAAAACAATCATAGAATGTGATTTCCATGTTTTTATGATTCTGTCTCACAGAGGAAATACAACAACCGTGGCAATTTCAGACCCCAACATTATTTCTGAGCAGGAGAACTTGTAAAATCACAGGGGGAACAAATACTTATAGACCTGACTGTACACACACACACACACACACACACACACACACACACACACACACACACACACTTTGGAAGCTGCGTCCATGTTTTGCTTGCGTCCTGTGAGTATATTTTTGGGGCGGTGTGGTTTTAGAAGGACGCAGGCACGACGGCCACGGGGGGGGGGGGGGGCTCCTCTTCCTCCTCCAATCAGAGCAGGAGAGAGAGCCGTGCGGGTGTGGATGGATCGACATCCCGCCTCTCGTCGGCGTCCTCGTGCATCCGCTCCGAATCCAGAGGCTCTACAGCGGCAGAGCTGCCCATAAACCCTATACGCCGAGGCCGTGCACGCTCCCGATGTCCGTGCACGGCTCTTTAGCGATGCCGCGAGCACGAGGCGGCCGATGGCGGCTTTGGCTCACGTCAGGGAGATGATGGCGCTCTTGGAGAACCCGCCGCCGGCGCTATGAGCGCAGACGACTCCCACAGATGGTGCGGGAAACAGAAGCGCTCCGTCTCCAGGTTGACGCTGCCACCTTGGTTTTACGTACGGCCTCCATTTCCACGGCGACACCTTCTTGGCGGAAGCCACCGATTGGTCCGTGACGAGCCACGTTAGCCCGACGACGACCCGTCCGGCGTCCGTGACGCTCGCCGCTCCTTCATTCACGCCGCCGGCATCTTGGAGGTGAGAGCAGGGGGGAAGACGGTGCGCCGGAGTTTAATTCCTCATTTAATCGCACGCCGCAAAAGCGGCCATTAGTCTCCACGTGCGCTCGGCGCCATCCCCCATTGTCTTTGTCTCATTGGATGCCTGTCACGTGTGAAATGAACTATCAGGCCACCAAGAGCACTTAGGATAAAACGGCGACGGGTGGATTCCTGAAATATGGTGCTCGGCGCGCGGCGGCGCCTACTTCTGCAAGGTTAATGAACTCTCACTAACTTTAATAGTCTGTTTTCCCACTCATGCATCTTCATAAAGCGCCCTTCCCCAAAGTCTGCGGGCGAGCGCCGCCATTTCAAACAGCTGCGCCGCCGCGCTCCCACCCGCCGCCCGCTGATGAATGGCGCTCCCCTCTCGCTACACCGCCTTCTCCATTGTTCACTTCATCTGGCACGCCGTCGGAGGATCGCCTCCATTTCCCCCCGACGCCTCCAGGTAAAGGAGTGAAGAGGAAGCGCAAAGAAGTTCCTGATGATCTGGACCGAAGGGGAAGAGGAGGAGAGGTCCCAGGCGTGCTATTAACATGCCACATGAATGAGCATCCAAGGTGAGAGCTTCTGCTGCGACACACAGAGAGCAGCGCACGTGAACATCCACCTTCAACTGATGGAGGAGCTCCGCTAGACTCGTCCCGCGGACCTTTACTGGGAGACGGCAAACAAACAAACGGAGGTGAGAATAAGCAAAGCGGCTTAGGAGGGGGAGGAGAAGCGCTTGGTTTATGTGGTCCATCCTGAAGCACCACAGACATTGCAAGATGTTTCTACCAGCCTGGATGCAGAAGGTCAAAGAACTTCATCGGCACCACCACCGCAGAGATTGATGGGACTCGTCATCCGCCTTTAGACGGGCTGAGGTTCGTCCCTTGTCAGTCCGCTGGCAGCAGGACAATCAATGAATGGACGAATGGTGTTTCAGAGGCCAAATATCCTCTCCACATGAATAGAACCGCGTTTCCGCAGACTTTTTCAGCTCCTGCTAAAAAGCTCGGCATGAAAAGGCGACTCTGCAAAATCCAGAGCTTTTCAGTGTGAAAGGAAAGGGGGGTAATTTCCTGTCAGACGGGGGAACGCAGCAGGAACCTTTCATTCCCGAGCTCCGTCGTGACGACGGGGAGCGAGGGCTTCCACTGATTGGACTTTTAAGCGCCGCCGTTCCTTGTAATGATCCGGGCTGAGATCCTGGAGGCACGGCGCTGCTGGTCTCCTGGCTCCTCACCTCGGGGGAACAGACTTCACACCCATCGCACCTGGAGATTCGGTCCAGGTTAACACGTTACTTTAACGAATTTCCGCCGCGGGGATCAAGAAAGTATTCTCTCGTCTTCCGTTCGTAAGGCACAAGTAACATCTAGGTCAGCGCTGATTTACCTCCCTGGAACACCCTCCGCCACCGCAAACGCACCAGACCGACGCCATCTTCTCCACATCTGAAGACACGGGGGTTCAGATAAACGGCTTTCCACCCTCCCGCCCCCGCCGCCCTCGGCCAAAGCCGCCGCGGAGCCGACGTCGAGGCTCACGAGTGAGTGTGCGTGGAATCGGGGCCTCATCCTGCAGGATTAGGGTGCAGAAGCCGGAGCCGGGATTTAGCGGAGGAGGACCTGCACACGGCGAACAGAGGGCGGAGGAACACGTGTATTTTTACATCTTCAGAGGGGAGACTCTCCTCCTCCGGCTCCTCCGACACCCACTTCAACAAAAACAATCCACTTTCCTTCCGCCTTCCCCGCGACTCCGACGTCGGCCGAGGATGAGACTTGGCCACCCGAAGCAGAAGCAGAAGCAGAAGCAGAAGCAGATCTCCTCCTTCTCCGCGTCGCTCTTTCCTTCAACTTCCCGCCGACGACATGGAAGTGGATTCCAGGGAAGGGGTCGGAAGTAATCAAAAGACGCCTCTTCGTACAATTCCACCCCCCCACCGCCGCCACCTTCCCCTCGCCATGTTGGATTTGATGTGACTCTGCAAACGTTATTGCATCAGGGTTTATGGGCTTTGCACAGCCCGCGCTGTCAGCCTTATCTCCACCGCTGATTTATACCCTTCCTCAGCCTGACGGCCGCCGCTCCCCGAGGCCTCATCCTGCGCAAGGTCCCTCAATGACACCTTGAAGCCCCGGCAGGAGCCGGATCAGCTGGGGGGGGCGGGGGGGGGTAAACCGGAGGCGCGAAGCCAGGAGGCGGAGGGAGGTGCGGGGGGGGGGGGGCAGACGACATTCATCGGTGGCCTTCGGGACCGCAGCCAATCCCGGCTGTCGACGGCAGAGAGGCGGGGCTTCACCCGGGCCGTCACCTGTCACTCACACGGACGCTCATGACGACAAATTGATGCCTGAATTCCACGGGCCGGAGGAAGGCGGAGAGCGAGGACAGGAGCAGGTAAAGACTCCATAAAGACTCCACGCCGTTCCAAACACATTCCGGGACGTTTGGACATTTCAAACCGTCCCCGTCATCCCGGGATGAAACCTGTGTCTCTGCGACAAACACCAGCTGGGTTCTTCTTCCTGGACGGCTCCATCTTCTGATCGCACATCTAGTTTGCAACACGGCGCCCTCCGTGTGGACGTGTTTGATCGGCCTTTTTATCGAGCACGGCGGACGCCTCCACTCGTAGGGCGACGTTTTCTACGATGCACGGATACCTGTTTTGCCCCGCCAACACTGTTCATACACCATCATTATTTCTTATCAATACATAAACACTTTGCACTGCGGACAGCAAAGTAAGACTTTCACTGCACAGGGAAACACATTTCCAGACCGTACGTGTGACAATAAACACTAAGAATCGCTTTGTGTGTGAGTCTTGAATCTAGAGCCGGGCTCTTCCTCCAAGGCCGGTCCGTTTTCTGACAGGATGTTCGGCACCGGGCTCTTGACCGGTACCTGTGATAATGGATCATTTCAACATTCGCTGTAACTTATAAAAACGACTGAGAAGGGCTGAACAAAAATGGCACCGAAAAGAAAAACATATTCTGCAGGTTACAAGCTGGAAGGAGTGAAATATGCAGCTGAAAACAGTAATGGAGCAGCAGAAAGAAAGTTTGAAGTTAGTGAGAAACTTGTAAGGGACTGGTGAAAAGCAGAGGTTACTCTTACTGAGGTGAAGGAAACTAAAAAAGCTAATGGCGGGCTAAAAGCTAGCTGGCCACGGCGAGCGGAACGAGTTCACACTTGGTGCTTGAACAAGGTGCTGCCGGGAGAGGCTTGTCAACAGGACGGTTGGGTCTTCACACCAGGTAGTTGCCAAGGAGATGAATATAAGTGACTCTGGGGGAGGAGCTTCCTGGTGTTACCGCTTCATGCGACGCCATCGCCTCTCTATCAAAACAAAGACGCCGTCCTGTCGGGATCCAGAAAGGCTGGAATAATTGGAACTGCAAGTGACAATGACTCTGACGTAGCGACGTATTGGTAGATGAGGAAGCGGCGCGTTGTCTACCTTCTGAGTTGGCGGAGTTGTTCAGAAGGGACACCGAAGAAGATTTTGTTGGATTTAGTGATGAGGAGTGACACCGATTGTTTGGGTGTAGCATGTGCTATATGCTATAGTTATTTGAATGACAGCTACCGTAATATGTTACGTTAGCGTAGCCTAGCAGGCACGTTCTCAGTTCGTTGTTTATGCGTCATAAAGGCTATACTAGGCTATACTTGTTCAGCCTGTTGCTCCCTATTCTATTTTTATTTTAAATTGCCTTTCAAGATGAAATGTCTATTCTTGCTGTTGGATTTTATCAAATCAATTTCCCCCAAAAATGCGACTTATACTCCAGTGCGACATATATGTTTTTATTGTTCTTTATTATGCATTTTTGTCTGGTGAGACTTATAATCCGGAGCGACGTATAGTCCGAAAAATACGGTAGTTGTGAAAATACAGTTCTCCTTTTGGTTCACCATCCTCCCGCTGAAGATGAGCACCGGGAGAAACAACCAGACCGGGAGAGTTGACGGCTGCGGCTCGGAATCATCTGCGATCGTCAACGGATCTCACCGAATCCTCTTCTTTGCGTTGGTCGGTCTCTTCCTCCCCCCTGCTGCGCTCCAGGCCTCGGAGAACCCGGAGAAGACGACCCCTTCCCTCGGACGGATCCGGTGAGGCTTTGTGTTTCGGGGTCGGTTCGTCCTTTTCCGGAAAAGCCTGACAAAACGCTCGACTGCCGCCTTTGCGATCGCAGGCTTTGTCTTCTTCTGCGGCTGCTTCGAGAAGAAAAAGAAAAAAAAAAAACAGCCTTGAAGGCAAACTCTTGCAGATGCTCCACCTGAGAGACACTGAGCTCGCATCTCCACCTTCTCCACCCGCCGGATTCACCGGGCGGCGAGGAGGAACGATGGAGGAGGTGGTGCGGCGGGTCGGGCGGACAGATTAACTCCTCTCCTATTAATGGCTGGATGAGGATGAGACGCCGTCCATAATTCATCCTAATGGCTCATTGTGTATGATGGGATGTCAAGTTCACATCTTACTCCGGATTTGCATCCGCCCTCCCCCGTTATCACCGCCTTGCATGAAATGAGCTTGATTTGTGCCTGGGCAGGTAAAGGGAGATGGATGTGTGTGTGTGTGTGTGTGTGTGTGAGTGCCGCCTGGTTCTCCTCACCAACTGGCTTTTATCAGATACCAGAAGCCCGTAGCTGTTTACTTCCAGCGGCAGGACGCCGTAACATCAAAAGAGGGCCGACGAGTATGTTTGTGCGAGCGCGGCGTCGCTTTCCAGCACCAGCTGTGGCCCTCGCTATTGATTTCCACAACAATAACAGACTTGTGAAGCCACTTCTCGCTACTCAAATTCTTGTCTTTCTCCGCAGGTTTGCCTTCTCTGTGTGCTTTACCTTGACAGCACTGATTCCAGGGAAGTCGTGGGATTCCACCGGACAGAAAATCAAATGAAATAACTCCGCGGGGAAGGAGGAAGGAGGAAGGAGGAAGGAGGAAGGAGGAAGGAGGAAGGAGGAAGGGGGTCCCAGAACGGCACGCAACGTGATGACGAGCGCCACGTCACGTGCGCTGAAAAATGAATTGAAGCTCTTGGAAGGATGAAGCGGGAGGACATTGAAGAGCCAACCGTGGTGGATTTCTGGTCTGAGACAGCAAGAAGAAGCACTTTGTGGAGAACGCAGTCCAAGGAGGCAGGTTTTTTCCGCTGAGCGGAGGAACGGGAGCTGCTTCTGCACGACTCAACCGCTCAATAACACATCGTGTAGAGCAGCTCAGGAAGCTTTTGGACTGGGAGAGCCAAAAAACACTGTATTTCTGAACATATCTCATTGAGAGCCATTTAGTATTTTTAACATATAACAAATTAAATATGTCTCTCTTTTACTATGGATTTGTTCGAAGCGCCGCTTTATATTTCACCGTTTTATCGTTGCAATTTTATTATTGCATATTAGATCCAAATGAAAATTCCTCTGTCACGCAGCCCCGAATGCACGGTAATCATCGTCTTTTTTTTCTTTTCGCCATCTTTTCCGTCGGTTTACAAGGGTTGAAGCAGATAAACTAGTTGGCTATCTGATAAAATGAATTTCATCACCTTTACAACGACCCGGACGGAGCTATCGGTTCCCGACCGGCGGGGGACCCGTGACAGTTATCTTCAAAACTAATTTTTGTTGACTATGAAATGACACAGTATTATGAAGAAATATCACAAGTCTTTTAAAATCAGTTCCAAACTGAATTTTTTCAACTCAAATTTGTCTAGGAGCCATACGCCGTCACCGGAAGAGCCATACATGCCTCGCGAGCCATCGGTTCCCAACCGCTGAGACGAACAACCATTTGACTGCATGCTTTACTCGCACTCAACCTTGTACGTGCACTTTGTGAGTTGCACACCATTGTCTTATTGCACTGTTCGTATTCATATTTCTAATAAAGTTTACGCTCTTCCCATCAGCACATATCTAATGCACTGCGGACGGCAAAGTAGGAATTTCATCGTTTCTACACTACATGTGGAAATAAACGCTTAAAATCTTGAATTCACCCTCTAATTCATGTCAGTGCATCAAATATATATATACACACACATGCAGTACACATCTATCTACCTATATCACAGAAGAGAAGCCACGAACCTCCAAGAACCGAGCAGTGTTTCCTCCGTACGGCTGAAGGTTGGAGGGTTCTGCTGACACTGAGCAGGTTTCCTCAGCTTTCCGCCCCCCTTGCGTGGACGGCCTCCCTCTGACGTGGGGAGGAGTTTGGCCCGGAGGTGCCAGGTAAGCTCGGCCCAGGCCTTGGGTGGCGATATCTGCAGCTGGCGGGGTGTGAGGTCACTGACGGACGTCCTTCAAAAAGCCTCCGATGCCGGCCTCTTTCGCCTTTGACAAAGATCTCGCATGGAACTGCCAAGAAGGAAACAAGAAGCACAAGGAGGAATACCGTGTTTTTCGGACTATACGTCACTCCGGATTTTAAGTCACACCAGCCAAAAATGCATAATAAAGAATGAAAAAAAACATATATATGTCGCACTGGGGTATAAGATGCATTTTTGGGGGGAAATTGATTTGATAAAATCCAACACCAAGAATAGACATTTCATCTTGAAAGGCAATTTAAAATGAAAATAGAATAGGGAACAACAGGCTGAACAAGTATAGCCTATGTGATGCATAAACAACCAACTGAGAACGTGCCTGCTAGGCTACGCTAACGTAACATATTATGGTAAGAGTCATTCAAATAACCATAGCATATAGCACATGCTACACCCAAACAATCTGTGTCACTCCTCATCCCTAAATCTTCTTCGGTGTCACTTCAGAACAATTCCGAAGGTAGACAGTGCGCCGCTTCCTCATCTACCAATACGTCGCTACGTCAGAGTCATTGTCACTTGCAGTTCCAATTATTCCAGCCTCTCTGGATCCCGACAGGACGGCGTCCTTGTTTTGATAGAGGCGATGGCGTCGCATGAAGCGGTAACACCAGGAAGCTCCTCCCGCAGAGTCACTTATATTCATCTCCTTGGCAACTACCTGGGTGTGAAGATGCAACCATCCTGTTGACAAGCCTCTCCCGGCAGCACCTTGTTCAAACACCAAGTGTGAACTCGGTCCTCTAGCCGTGGCCAGCTAGCTTTTAGCCCGGGATTAGCTTTTTTAGTTTCCTTCACTTCAGTAAGAGTAACGTCCGCTTTTCACCAGTCCCTTACAAGTTTCTCACTAACTTCAAACTTTCTTTCTGCTGCTCCATTACCGTTTCCGGCTGCATATTTCAGTCCTTCCAGCTTGTAACCTGCAGAATATGATTTTCTTTTCGGTGCCATTTTTGTTCAGCCCTTCTCAGTTGTTTGTATAAGTTACAGCGAATGTTGAAATGATCCATTTTCATTGGTAAAGAAGTAGCAGGTAACATCTTTTTCTCACAACGCACTTCTGCCATGACCCGCCCTCGCTGAAGTTTGACTGGTTGGCGTGTGTGTGTGACGATCGCTGATACATCCTTCTCCTCACAGAGCCTTAGAACTTGGCTGGTTCCTGCAGACGGAGAATAGAAGAATCGCTCCTCCGGCCCCGTCCTGGTTCACAGAGCCGAACCTGACGGGGCTCGCAAGGCAGACCCAAGGTGGACGGGAAAGCTCTCCCGTCGGTGTCCCACAGATTGACTCTCTTCCATCCAGGTGTGACTCCCGCTGGTCTTCCTGCCCACGGTTCACCTGAACCTTCCACCCGCTGCAGACGCTCCGGCCGTTAGCTCAACATTAGCTCAACGTTTGCGTAAACACGTTCTCCTTCTCATAACTGAGCTGTCCTGTCAGGCCGGCAGCAGATTCTCCAGGCGCAGGTGTTTGAGCAGCAGAAGCGCTTTCATCCAATATCCACCGCTGCAAAACCGCATTCACAGCGCAGCTGATGCCACCGGCTCTTCGCCTTCGCCTCCGATTGGTTGCGATGGCGATGGCGGTTACATCCAGCCCCGACAGCGTTAAACAACAGCGTGTCTGACAGCGATGATGACGACGCCGACGCTTCATCGCATTTCCGGAGAGACTGGACCCACGTGGAGGGGCGGGCCGGAGAAGGCCTCAGGATGAATGGTCACGTCGTCTTTAAAAAATAACGAGGGCAGCACGGCGGTGCGGAGGTTAGAGCTTCGCCCTCACAGCAAGAAGGTCTGTTAGGATTGTGGAACCTCCTGGTCACCACGGCTTCAACAACGCAAGATGTGTGACCTCTGACTGTTTGTCTGAGGTGAGAAGGAGGCGACTGTATGCCGACACGAGGTGTGGATTATTGCGCGTCAATGAGGACCGAATGACAGGATGAACGGTTGTCTCTCTAGACGGGCGAATAATCTTACGCCTCTATATGTGGCGCTGAGATGGGCCGGTCCAGGGTGAACCCCGGCTCCGGTGGGCTCCGGCCCCCCGTCACCTCCAGTGCAGGACCAGTGTTAGACTGAGAATGAAAGGAAACTGAATCCCTGCGGCGCTTCGGTCTGCAGACGAACACGGCGGTCAGAAGAAGCAGAAAGGACGACAAAAGCCGTGGACGGGATTTGTCGAAGTTTAAAAATGAAAAATTCGTCTTTTTTCCCAAAAAGTTTTTACAGGTAATTGAATTTCAGTTTTTTCATTTATTCATCTATTTCTTTGGCCCTGCCAGGTTTGGAGAAGGTCACAAAGGAAGAGGGAGATTTTTATTTCATCACCTACGTATCCGGTTCAAGGTACAACTCCTGCTCCCTCGGACTGACCCGTCGATTCAACGGATGATTGTTTTGTTTTTTTCCCGCATTCGGCCTCCTGGGTGTCCGTGTGCGGCGCGTTGACGCTACCGCACCATGACAAGTGTTTGGTTGCGCTGTCCTGCTCACAGATTAACTAAAGCAGTGTAATCCAACGGCCCTGCAGCCAATACAGGCTTCCTGAGGATTATAGTCCCCATGTTCCATAATCTCTTTGAGAGGCGTCGGTTTATTCTAATGGTCATTTTGGAGGCAGTTTCTAATATTTACATGTCCGTTGTTGGAATAAATACATGGTTCAGGGCAAATCCAGGCTGGATTAGTCTGGTGCGGAGATGCAGGGTGTGGATCCGCTCAGGACCAAACACCAGCTGGCTCCGAGGCTGCCGGGTTGAATCCTCGGCATGTTTCTGACGGCCGCTTTTGAAACGTGTCGATGAAATCTAGGGCGGCGTGAGTGAGGTCGCGTTCAGGTAATAAAGGTGTAGCATGAGAGGTCTGGATGAGGGTAGTCCTGAAGTGACTGACAGCCGGTGGTTCCTTTGATTCATACCGACATAAATCAGGGAGAGGTTTTGCGGGCTGGAGTTTGTCCACGCCCACAAGCCCGGGGTCCATGAGCGCGTTCTCTCTGCCACGGAAACAACATCTTAGCGGCGTCGCCGATGACACATTTCAGAGTGTAATTGTCCCTGAATCTGAGCATGTCATTACGGAGCCTTCTGACCTGGACTAATCCAATAAGTCCTCTCCTCAGCCCCCAGGAGCAGCAGGGCCAAACGCCCCGAACCCCCACCATCCCTCTAATTAATTGGATTCTCCTAAGATGTTTTCAGATTAATTACACGGCACGAGAACCCCCCCCCTCCTGCACGGCGCCGTGTTCCTACAAACGCGGCGGCGCTCATGGCAGAGCTGCCAGGCTGATTGATTACCTCTGGAAATGTCGAGAGGTCGAGCCTCTCACCTCTCGACATTTCCCTACACTTTCCTGTTGGTTAACTTTGCCTCCCGAAGTTGACGGAAGGATAACGAAAGAAGAGGGGATCCAAAGCACGGAGAGCGGCCCGACCAAAATAAATGTCAGAGAGCACGAGGCAAACAAAGCGGAGCTTCCACGCTTAAAAACGAAATCTGATACGGACGTTAACCGCCGATTCAAACGCCACGGAGAATCCTCAGATCGCACGACCAGCACGCTCTGGTTTGCGCCGCGCCGACTTTGCATTTTGTTCAGATTCAAATGGAAAAGTTGATTCAGATAAACTTTACCTGAAGAAAGTTTCTATTAAGCTGCCGATTTGCAGGATCTACGACGGGTTCATACGGTCGACCCAGACACACAACAGCATTCACACATTCACAGTTAGGCAAAGTTGGGGCAGTGGACCTGGCTGGTTGGGGGAAGATGCCATGGCTCGTTGGGGCAGTGGGCGTGGCTGGTTGGGGCAGTTGCTGTGGCTCGCTGGGGCAGTGGGCGTGGCTCATTGGGGGCTGTGGACGTGGCTGGTTGGGGCAGTTGCCGTGGCTTGCTGGGGCAGTTGCTGTGGCCGGTTGGGGCAGTGGGCGTGGCTGGTTGGGGCAGTTGCTGTGGCTTGTTGGGGCAGTGGACGTGGCTGGTTGGGGCAGTTGCCGTGTCCGGTTGGGGCAGTTGCCGTGGCTCGCTGGGGCAGTGGGCGTGGCTTCTTGCCACAGAGACCCGCTGGCGGGCGAGGGAACACAACCGACTTCAGTCGCTCCTTTGAACCAAGCCGACGAGGTAGTTGTGATCTGATCAGCGACCCGATCGCAAACCCAGGTTGCCAAAAGCCAAGGAAAAGCAGGAGGTTGGACACAGGAAGCAGCGTCAGAAGACAAAGAGGACAAGAAGTAGCAGGAATATCAAACAACGGCAGCGAACGGCGAAGGCGGGAGGAGGCCGACGAAGCCGAACCGGCCTGCAGTGATGGAGGACGGAACAGATGGAACGACGGGGGCGACCGGTGGTTTGTTGACCACGTTGGTTTGCCCTGGAAGCTCTTCTAGGCCTGGTAGTTCTCGCCAGGCTTGCATGCAGTCAGGTGTCTTCAGCTGGTTCGAACGATCACGTCGTCTAAACTCGGTCTTTCCGATATCAACACCACTGTGTTGTGCGACCCCGGCCTAAATGAAATTGGGGTACATGAAGAGGTCTGCGAATGAATTCGTACTTGTATGTACACATCTCCATTTCCTGAGATGCTTCTGTAAAGTAGACGGCGTCTGTGCTGTGAATGGCTTAAACAGGGCGTAAAATGAATTCTAATGTGATATCAAGGGAGGCACTTGAGAATATGAAATACAAAAGACTGTAAACAAAGCGGAATGACCCGGGAAGAAACAAATAACTGAGTTGGCTTGAAGCCCGCGCCGTCCCAGAGCCGGAGATTAGAGTGTTTCATCTCGCAGGAAACACCTTTAGTCGCTTGAGCGGGGGTGACAGACGGAGAGAATCCATTTGCGTACGCCAAATATGCAGAGGAGGAATTGAGTCCGAACAGATTAGAATCACACAAAATGATTGTCTTCCCACCAAAATCCTCATTAACTGCAGGCCCTTGTTCACAATAAATCAGAGGAGGCAAAGCTCACGGATAAGAGAGTCTGTCGGAAACTTTAGAATAGAAACCAGAGTAAATGATGTCCTTATTTAACCAGACATGAGCCCTCTTCACACGGCAGGAGCTTTTTACATCGCAGGACCTTTACAGGGCCGAGGACGCTTCTTGGCGCGTCGAGAGAGCAGAGGAACCGAGGAACGTGGACCTCGCCATCTTAGGGAGGGTCTTTTTAGGGTTCCAAAAAACCACACGGGTGCTTGGCGATTGGTGGAGCTCATAAGCTGCGCCCTTTACCAGATACTTCTAGTAGTGGAAACTAGACTGAGAGCAGAAGTCAGCATCTGTGAACAGCAGTCTGGCTTCATGCCTAGGAAGAGTACTACAGATGCAGTATTTGCGTTGAGAATGCTAATAGAAAAGTACAGAGAAGGCCAGAGGGAGCTGGTTTGTGTTTTTGTAGACCTTGAAAAAACATGACAGGGTGCCAAGAGAGGAGCTCTGGTTTTGTATGAGGAAGTCTGGAGTGGCAGAGAAGTGTGTTAGACTGGTGCAGGACCTGCTCTTGGTGACTGTCCTCCAGTGTCCTTGAGTCCAGCTCAACTCGGCAGAACAACTCAATTCATGGGGCAAGAAGATAATAAAGGTAGCTTCGCTGTTCGGGTTGTAAAAAATTAACAGTGTGAAGGTCGTCCCGGCCCGAGGATGTGTTTACTGACGACCCCCTGCCGTCACTCCAGTGTCAGAATTACAGCTGCACGTCAAAGGGCTCACAACCTGTAACCCTGCTCCGCCTCCTCAGAACACACACACACACGCACACACACACGCACACACACACACACACACACACACACACACGCACGCACGCATGTCCTCAGTGAAGGTTGGAAAGGAACGTGTGGCAGCAGCTCTGTCATCTCCTCTCCATGGCAGAGCTTCAGGAGGTTTCACCAAAGCATTGGTCACCAGACAGAGGAGGTTATGGAGAGCGAGGCAGATCCTCCTGACCCTGGTCCTGAGGGCTTCCTGTTCCCGTACGCCTGCACGGCAGCTGTTTGGCTTCAGCCATTATAGGGACTTTATATTGATCTGGAACTAGTGTTAGAGTTATACTGCTCCCAAAAATTTAAATAATAAATCAAGAAATGAATCCAAAAGACAGAACTAGAGGTTGCAGAGATGAAGATGTTGAGGTTCTCTTTGGGAGTGACCAGGATGGAGAGGATCAGGAATGAGTCCATCAGAGGAACAGCACATGTTCAATGTTTAGGAGAGAAGGTCAGAGAAGCCAGACTGAGATGGTTGGATCATGGACAGAGGAGGGATAGAGAATATATTGGTAGACGGATGCTGGAATTGGAGCTGCCAGGCAAGAGGTCTGGAGGAAGACCAAAGAGAAGATTTATGGACGTCGTGAGAGAAGATATGAAGGGCGTTGGTGTGAGAGAGGAGGATCCAGAGAATAGGGTTAGATGGAGAAGGTGGATTCGCTGTGGCGACTCCTGAAGGGAAAAGCCGAAAGAAGAAGAAGAAAGAAATGAATCCAAAAAAAGTACGTCGACTATCCCCTTCTCGTACTCGTATCCAAACACCGGCCGCGACCTCCATGCTGTCCTTCCACTGAGCACGAGGAGCTCTGATGGAGGTCCGGGTGGAGAAGACAGAGGTTTCCTGACAACAGATCCTCAGACCGTGAGTTATCGAGGTTAAAACTAGACTGTGTTTGAAGGATCGCGCTCGGCCTCTGCAGACTCCCCGGCAGGCGGAGGAGATACCAGATGATCCGAGCTCTTCCAGCGTGCGCTGTACGCTGGCTGTGCAAAGCAGGTGCAACGTTTGCCCTTCTCCGCTGGCTGTAAATCACAAGCTTGTTAGCAACCGGAGTATTTTCACTAGCTCATAAACTGCCTTCTGCGCTGCGGACGGCAGCGTAGTTTGCAGCAGGCTGCTACGATGACATTTTGTGCAATCTGTCACATTTCTACACACTCAGAAATGCAAACACTGAATGCTGTTCGTAAATGTCAGGAGACAGCGATAATTAGCGGGAATCTTCTCGTAAAAATGTCACAGTAATTTAGTTTTATTGAAAGGGGCATTACATCTCTCTCGGTTACCCGCAAAATGAGGCAACCGCTTTTGACTAACAAATCACGGGTTCGTGTTCTAAACACACTAATTACCCGAGTCACAATATTAAACTTCCGCAACGGACGGTGCCTTTTTCCCCGTCCCGTCCTGCGTCCCGCCGCCGCCCTCGTTCCGTGACCGAAGACCAACGTACGCGACGCTCGGTTCAGCTGATCACGAGCACGTGCGCTCACACCGCCTTCTCGCAACGCGTCCTGACAGTGACGCACGGGTCCTGAGCTCACGCCGGGAAGCCTCCGCCGACCCCCGCCGACCCGAGCAACACAAATTGTAATCACGCCGGTGTAAGTGGGGAGTCTTGAGACGCTCCATCATATCTTCCCGTGATTGCTGGAGGACATTCCACTCTGGCTGCTGAAAGGCGGCTCTTCTTGCCAGGTGATTGGACCTTGAAATGCCACGCTGACATCCCATAGCTGACCGCTCTGCAACTCTACAGGATGCTGAAATAAAAACAACCCTCCGCTGCGAACAGCAACAAATCTTTTCCGCAGTGTGACTCTAAAAGGACAAGAGGTGGAGGCGGGCCCGGCTGATTGGACCTTAATTACTAATCACTGGACTGCAATCCCCCGCTGGCCTGGCACTTTTAATATTTGAGGAGTGGCGGTGCTCAGGCCAGGCCCGACGGTGTTCGCCTTTGTGCGGGAGGTGGAGAACGGCGGTGGGTCCACACCTCTGAGAAATGGTTACACGCTGCATTGTGGTTGGCGTTCAGGGCGGCTGGTGGACCCGGCGGGGAACCTGCCCTGACCGATCCGCACCCTGCGGGAGAATCCTCGACGCCGACGTGCCGGATCGGACCTCGTCGTACGAGTCTGTCGGACGGTTCTTGTTTGCTTCTTGAAGGTCGAGGTGTTGACATTCACAGACATCAAGAGAAGTCTGGAGTCTACACGGCGTGCGCAATTATTGGGCAAGAGATCATTTGGACCGGATCATCATTTTATCCATCATTTTCAACTCCAAGCTGTAGAAACTGGAATGCTGATTGGATTGAATGCATATCAGCTGATGTGTATTTGTGTAAGGAGGGAGGGTGTGGCCTAAGGAGATCAACACCCTGCATCAAGGAGAGAAGAATTATGAGGCAGATTCTTCTCAGGACAACCGGACTCTGAAGTCAAAAATTGTAAAAAGTGTTTCAGAGGGATGCAGCACTCTTGAACTATCTAAGATATTGGGGCGTGATCACAGAAACATCAAACCTTTTGTTGCAAAGAGTCAACAGGGTCGCGAGAAACGTGAAGAAGATCGAGAAGATGCAACTGAACCGCCAAACATTTGGGAAGAATGTAACGTGAAGCTACAGGGAAGCCATTGTCCTCCAGCGCTGCCGTATTCCACAACTGCAACCGGCCTGGAGTGTCCAGAAGTAGCAGGCGTTGGGTTCCCAGAGGCACGGCCGAGGCAAGAAGGCTGAAACCCGACCGCCTCCGAACAAGACAAATAAGTTGAAACGTCAAGAATGGGCCAAGACGGAGCAGACGGACGGGCCGTGGTTGGATCAGTAACGGACACGGAGCTCCACTTCAACTCAGCGAGGTGGAGCCGAGGTCCTGGTATGGGAGCGTATTATTAAAGGTGAGCTAGTTGGACATTTCCGGTTGAATATGGGACTCGGAATCAACTCTCAGACCTACTGGCAATTTTTAGAAGACACTTTCTTCAAGCGGCGGTGCAGGAGAAAGTCTGCATCTTTCAAGCAGACTTTGATTTTTCTTCCAGCCAACACTCCACCACGTGCATCCAAGTGTCCACTGAGTGGCGTTAAGGCCAGTGAAGGCCTTACAGATACAAACTAATGGCGTGGCCCCCCTTCTTCACCTGACTTAAACCCTACTGAGAACTTCAGGGCCCTTCTGAAGCAGGGCAGAAGGAAAAGAGTGTCTGGGAGGCTGCGGTTGCAGCTGCCAAAAAAAGTTGATTCTGACCAGATCAAGAAACTGACCGTGACTGCCAGCGACTGCTATGGAAAGGAAGGGAGGCTATATTGGTCACTGAGGTTTTTTCTTTTTCCATTTCAGAAATGTTTATTTGTAAATGGGTAAAGAGTTTGTTTATTAGTGTCACTTTAAAGTGAGAAGGGAAATTCTTTGTCATTTAGTTGCATAATAATTCCGCACACTAATAGTTGCCTGATAGTGGTGTACATATAGATATTCTCTTGAGGAAGCCAAAACTACACTTTTACTACTAAAAATGCTCACGTTTGACGGTTTTTCAACATTTTGGATGGACCAATGCACAGTAGCTGTACAATAACCAAACCTCACATCGAATCGATCTTCTGATATCTGCTACTCCGGTTTTAATCGAGGATCTAATGTATTACAAGGCGAACAAAAAGGGTCGTACCAAAGGCGGATTGGTGACAACGGCATTGTTCCTGCTCCTTTCTGGCATGCAGGGAAGTCGGCAAAGATCTACGGCGACTTTTCCCCCAGACTTGAGTAAATCGGTCACAAAGCAGAGACAGGCGTCGACATCGTTTTGATCGATTATGGGAGTCTCAAAAACAAAATGTGAGCGAAAAGAAAGTGGAGTCGCAGGATGACTGGCGAGTCGGGTCCCGAGCCAGGTAAAGCTCCTCTTTGCCGGTCGCCTCGGTACGATCAGAGGTCGACCGACTGGCGGAATTCCCACTTAGGTTGGCTAAAGCGTGGCGTGCGGGGCTTCGGACAACACATGGAATTCAAACACAAAGACGATCCCGGCAAATATGGAGGGATGTTCGGCGGAGCAATCCTCCTTGGCATCATTCCTCCCGCTAATACCTCGCAGACTCTTAGCTCTCTGCGACAGCCGAACACCGTGCGGCAGGCGTCATCGCGATCTCCAAGCCTGAGGCAATCCGTGGAGATTGCCCGGAAGCCGGATTGTCGTGCACCGACCGCACGTCGGGTTCCCACACCGCCGGGTGTGAATGGGCCGGGGCCCGGCGGGTCCTTGAGTCCGGGGCTCGGCTCCAAGACGTGGACAAGGTTTATCCTGCCGGTGAGACGTGGCTTTCAATCTTCACTTCTTTTTGAAACGCGGACGTTCCTCATTGGTCGGTTGTAAAGGCAGTCAACCCGGAAGTGACCTTGTTAAACGGGTGGTCTGAGTTGTTTCGGGTGAGACGCTAACACTCTCCGGTGTTTTTGAGAAGACTGCTAGATAGACCTCAGTTTGCACCTTTAATAAAAATCTGCAAAGCATGCAAACAGCAGAGGAACGTCTGCGAAACCCGTGGAAAATATATGCAGCGCTCCTCTTCCTCAATACAGTGTGCAAACAACTGGATTAATTCTGAAAGATGAGTTTACGGTCTTGCTCGGCCGCTTGTGTTTTTCCTCCGTGCGAAAAACGCAATTTCCAAACTTATCAACCGGTTGAGACTCCAGGCAAAAACATAATATAAATCAATAAAACTCCACGTTTCAAACTTGCTTAGAACCACATCCAGACATCTGAAGGAGGTGCACAAGCTGGAGAAGCACCGAATCAATATTTCACTTCACAACGCTTGAGAAATATTAGGTTTCAGCATGTGGATACAGTTGTCAGTGTCGGGCGGAGACGGCGAGGCCACGGAGAGCGTACGTTTGAGAGAACAGCCGATGGGATCAAACTAAACAGGGAGTATCAGAGCCGGGCTGTCTGGAGGTGCAGGGAGGAACTGGCTTCATGCTGAGGGCTACAAGGGGAAATTCAGGCATAACATGTACAACACTAACACGGCACAAAAATAGCACAAAAAAAACAGCTGCTCACGAGAAAAATTGTTCATGACGCGCTAAACGCATTGGACACGGCTCATTGGATCATTTTAATTTTCAAAACGGACTCAGACCGCTCTTATTTTTCCTGGTGAGTCACGTGGCGATCCTGCATTTCCATATCAACGCTGGGCTGCTGCCAAGATGGCGGCGATCAGGCAGCGCGCAAGCGGGGCTTTTAGACGACGCAGAATAAATAATAAACAGACAGAGGCAGCTGCGTGTCTTAAATGACGGTCGGCAGGAAACGGATCTCAATCAGGAAGCCATTACAAGTTCTGACTGAATTTGTCTCTGAGACCTTTTAAATGTCCCCGCTGGTATCAGTTCATCTCACAGCTAATCTATCTGGAAGTGGTTCCAGGCAGCAGCACGCAGAACAGAAAGTCCTGCGGAGACGACCTCAGGAGGAGTCATTAAAAGTATCATTTGAGTGCAAGCAAAAGTAACTTGTCAGAAATGAGATATAGGAGGCTTAACTGGGGCTGATGAGGAGGTCTGCACCGGCCCGCCACAAACCAGCAGCATCCCGACCATCACGGCCCCGGAAAAACCTCATCACGCCTCCGTTCACAATGATCTGGTCTGTGCGAGTGCGTGATCCAAGTGTCCACGCACACACACACACACACACACACACACACACACACACAACGCAGGATGACCAGGGTCTGACAAATTCTGCCTGGCAACACTGGAGAGGATTGAACTTACATGTAACTTATTGCTGCCAAAAAAAAAATGCTAATGCTATATGCATATAATCTTGCTAGTTTGCTGAGTCATACAGATGTGAGAGTTTGTGTGTGTGTGTGTGTGTGTTTGTCATGTTGTGATCTCCTTGTTGTGATTTGTGTAAGTGGGTATATTTCACACTTTCACACATTTCTTCTTTCGGCTTTTCCCTTCAGGTGTCGCCACAGCGAGTCCACTTTCTCCATCTAACCCTATTCTCTGGATCCTCCTCTCTCACACCAACTACCTTCATATCTTCTCTCACGACGTCCATAAATCTTCTCTTTGGTCTTCCTCCAGACCTCTTGCCTGGCAGCTCCAATTCCAGCATCCGTCCACCAATATATTCTCGATCCCTCCTCTGTCCATGACCCAATCATCTCCGTCTGGCTTCTCTGACCTTCTCTACGAAACATCTACCATGTGCTGTTCCTCTGATGGACTCATTCCTGATCCTCTCCATCATGGTCACTCCCAAACAGAACCTCAGCATCTTCATCTCTGCAACCTCCAGCTCTGCCTGCTGTCTTTTCATTATTTACCCCGCGGTGGTTTATTGACAGGAACGTTGCCTCTTGTCCAGTCCCTTGAATTTGGAAACCCGTGTAAATGGGTTGCGGCCACTTGGAGAGCTATTCCAAGCTCACTTGGACGCCAGATATGGTTGTGTGTGTGTGTGTGTGTGTGTAGGGTCTGTTCTCATGCAGACTGATGAGCCAGGTGTAAACTGGGCCATTAGCTTCTCCAAAAAGTGTGCTCACGCCAGGAACTCTATTATATATAAAAACCACAGCACTCGAGAACCCACTCCCCTTCAAAGTGA
The DNA here is from genome assembly GCF_037954325.1 of Fistularia commersonii. NCBI lineage: Eukaryota > Metazoa > Chordata > Actinopteri > Syngnathiformes > Fistulariidae > Fistularia > Fistularia commersonii. The sequence continues at coordinate 386,699 of NC_141291.1, forward strand.
CCCACTTCAGCCAGCTCGGAGTCTGCACTCCTGCCATGTGGACAAGAGTGACAACATGGCGGAGGACGGAGGGTGCTCGGCTCCGCAGGTGTGTGAACCGAACCGTGTCCCCTTTGGATCATCTACAATAATGGTTTACATCAAATGCTCTGGGTGTTTTGGCTTCTTGTGGTTCTCACTGCAGACAGTCTTCAAAGAGTCTATCAAGGGACTGATTGAGTGCTGCAAACACTCGGCTTCCACCTCCTGATGGCCTGGTGGCCGCCTTTCACGGCAGCTCGGCCACCAATGCCGTGTGTGTGTGTGTGTGTGTGTGTGTGTGTGTGTGTGTGTGTGTGTGTGTGTGTGAGAGAACGTGATCGGGTGTAGGGCGCTTTGGAAGAACAAGGTGTAAAGGAGCTCATTAGGGGGAGACCGTTTTTATTTAAACTCTGAACTCTGAACGTGGAGCGTTTAGTGTGAAGAGCGACATTCGGACGCAGCAAGTCGTCATCGGCCTCAAACGGGTTCAGCAAGTTTTGGACGAGGTTTTGAAAGTTGAACAATCATCCATTAAAATACCTGGATATTTTCCCGAGGTCCTGCAGCAAGTATGAAAGGTCTCCTGTCACATTTTTCATTTGCATGAAGCTCAGAGCTGACGGGATTTCATTAGACACAAAGTTGTATTTTGTCCAACGGCTGTATGAAGTTCTTTTGTTTTCATTTTTCACCGCTATGCGGCTTCCTCCCTGACAACACTCGGGGACCGGCACGGAATCGGCTGTATGATAATCTCATTAATCAAGACTCAACCACGGAAAGGCTGCTGCTCGCGAGAAGAAAGCTATTACAATAAGAAGTTGTTTTTTAATTAAAGCTGCCCCCGAGCTTTTAACACACAAACACGTCGGAGCCGTGGCGGCGCTGCCAGCCTGTTTTCGCCGCACAGACCGGCTCCACACATCAACCATAAGCAAAGCAAATATAGCATGCAGGGGTGAAGGGGAGGCAGAGCGGCGTGGAAAGAACTACATGATGAGCGTGTCCCTATGCTCTGATGGCTTGGAGATGAATTCTGTTGAATGCGGCTCCGGCGGAGGCCCCGGGAGCGCCGCGGTCCCATCTCCATGCCGCTGTGCGATGCTCATTATCCCATTCAAATGAAACCTTAATCCCCCCCCTCCCCTGTTCCCACCATGTCAATACCCCTTTGACTCATACGCTGAGCCTCCATCTTCACATTTCCCTTCTATCTTTGAGTCTGCCTTTGTACACACACGCACACACACACATGCACGCACGCACGCACACGCGCACACACGCACACACACACCAGGCTTTTTGTTCATGCTCGGTGTGACACAGACAGAGGGTTCTGGGACGCCTGTTTACGCAGAATTCAATCTAATCTGGTGTTCAGGTGAGCAGACACTGAAAATGCATTAAGCTACAGCGAGAATGACACCGAAATAAAGATCTGAGTTTGTTCATCACGATCTTGCCCCCCCCCCCAAAAAAAAAATCAATTTCTGAACATTGTATTTCATGTGTGAACCTTTTCTAGTGGTCCTGTTCCTTCTTTGTGAAGGTGACCGTTACCTGGAGCGTCGCCGCCGGTGACGCTGGGTGTCAGATCTGCACCTGCAGCTTGACGGTCGATGCGCCTCCGCCTCGCCGTCTGTGTCTAAAAAGATTAAAAGAAACCAGCGGAGGGAGTCAGACCCTGCTTTGCTAGCGTGGGATTTGGCTTCGCAGCCTGCGCCGCTCCGTGTTTTCCACCCACAGCTCTACTACATCCAGGAGTGGAATGTGTTTTACAGGAAAAAAATGTAACAGCACGTGCGCGTGAGGTTGGAGGCCCTCTGCAAATACGAATCGGCAAGGTAATCCAGAGGAAATGCCGCGATTTACCTTTTGACGGGTTTATTAATGGGTGTAAACAACCCCCCTGACTGCGATCAGTGCCTCTGAGGGGATTTTGATGTGAGCCACCGGATTCATGTAAACCGGCTGCACGCCTCCCTCCGCACGCCGCCGCTCCACCTCCTCCCTCCGGCTACCTGGAGTCGTCGTAAACCCAGCGAGAAACGGATACGAACCGCAACCTGCACCGCTCCGTCTCTTCAAAACGCACCCATCAATCTGGCTTCAGATATAAAATCTGCTGTGATTTCTGTTGACTGACTGAGTGAGATCTCATTAACTCCAATCAAATGTAATTGCGAGACGTCTCTTCGGGGCTCGCGGAGGCTCTGCGAGCGCATGTGAAATGAGCGCACAAGGGTGTGTTTGGAGTATCGCGGGTACGTCCGGGAAACACGAGGCTATAACTAATTAACGCTATGATAAACATGTTTTCTATGATGGACAGAAGCGCTTCCTTGAATCCTTAAAGTTGGTCTCCGTCTGCAGACCCTCTCTGGTTCCCGCTCATCAATCATAAACAATCCGTGAGAAGTAATTACGGACGCCCCGCTCCACTCGCTGATTTCTAATTTAGATTTACATGTTAAGTTCACCCTCTGATTCAGACCGACAGCGGTTAGAAACCAGAGGAAGAGGAAACGCTCTGGTTCGAGGTACGGGTCAGAGGTTGTCAACGCGTGGGACGGCGAAGTACTCAGGACCAACTCTGTCATTGGTGTGGCCATAGCTGGACGCTACGTGACGGCTTTCCCGCTTTCATTCTCTCCAGACGCTGGCACAAGGTGGCCTGTGACGGCCGGGCTTACATAAGACCGGCTCCGTTGGTGCCCTGCGGGCTCTGAGGCCGGTCACAAGCCAGCCCCTGCTTCCAAATACAAACGTCACTTTTACAGAAACTAACAAGAAACGCGAGGGAAACAACATCTAATCCACACACACACTGTGTGCAGTATATGGAGGGACTGAGGTCAGGGATTGCATGCTCCACAAAAGGGTCTGCGGCCTCATTCCTCCTCCCGGAGTTCTTAAAACATTGATAACAAGGATGTCGGATACTGCGAGTGACTTTACTGGCATTGTTCTATGAAAGCATGAAGCAGGTTCGGGCGCTGCCTGTGCAGCAGCAGTGCATCAGCAGAGGAGGAGGTGAAAGAATAGGGTCAACTAGAAGCAGTACGAAAAAGTAATTGAGAAAAACAATAATACATTGATATTGTATCATGCTTCAAAATGTGAAGCCCAAGAAATACACGTAAGGTATCTACAAAAAAAAAAAAAAAAAAAAAAGACCAACGAACGATATTGATTACGACCACGCGTGGACCGCCGTTTGTTTTATTTTGAAGAGCTGCCGACATTCACGGGCCTCATGTTTCCTGCTTCATTTTGAGGCTGCGCTTGCTTTCCTGGCTTTGCTCGGTCAGGTGAATGAGTTTGTACTCTCTGTTCTTTCCACCCTTTTCCTCGAATGCCCCGTCTTCTGACGCGTATCTTGTCGTGTAATTCGTGACTTAGTATTTTATTCACGTATTGGGTTTCGGTTGGATGTTTGTTCCTGGTTTTTCAGGATCTCCCTGTACTCCACCACTCTTCCTTTCCCTCCATCCTGTCCGCCCGCGCTCTCTTTATTGATAGTATAATAAAGTCATTGTCTTTAGTCTTTACTTCATCCTTATACAATCAGGTAATCTCAGTAAGATTAAAATCAAGGAGAGGCCTTCATAGTCCGCAAACACACACACACACACAACAGAATAGGCAATTCACCATGAGAGCGCAACACATTATTGAAATCGACCGCACAAAAATGCATGAATAAATATATAAACAATTCCAACTCCAGCGAACAGCTAGGAGTTCTTGCAAATGTGAAAGAAGACTATCAGAGTGAAGCGGGCAGGCGGTTTACAACTCCTTTCATTTCAAAGATGAGACCAACCTGAGAGGACAGAGCGCTGCCAGGGACATCTGAGGCGAAGCGTCCACTTCCAAGACGGGCGGGGCGGCGGCCGCCGACGGCGGAGCTTTGCAGGTACGTAACAAGCGGCGGCTGTTTCTCCTCCACTGGAAATCCAACCTTGGGATGCGGAATGATGAAAGAACAATGACCACATTTGTCATCTGAGATCAAGCGTAATGCACTTTGATAAAGAGGGCTTGACAGCGTTGGAGATGATGAGGCAGCGAGACAATACACAGCGGCTCAATGACAAACGTGAAGGACGGCCGTACGATGGTTTTACGGCCGCAGGGAGAGGCCGGCCTCCGATTCGCTCCGACAGGAGGACTCCCGGATTCAATTTTCGAGTCGGATATAAGAATTACAATCTCGAGCGGCAGTCGGGCTCTGCCAAATTCCATAAGGACTCGTGCAATTTCCTGAGCCGGCCCAAGTTTAAACGGCAGTGGCCGGTGGCGGCGGGGGGCCGCGCTGTCCTCTTTGGACGTGATAAGAGCGGACACCGGCGCCCCGGCCCGATAATGCCGTACCGTCGGCAGAACAATCGACTCGCTCGGAGGGGGCACGCAAACAAAACGTTCGCCGGCGATAAGTAAACTCGACCTGTTTCGACGCGAATCGGCGATACGCTTAAGCTCTCTTTAGGTGTGCGCATCCAGGAAGACAGATTTGTCGAATGAGATTAGCGGGACTCTAAGTCTGGGAAGCGTGTCCTGAAAATGGCCCGACAGCTGACATTTCAAACAGACCACAGCCCAAAGTTATCTTTTAAATTTGAATTCATCTGAGGACAGGATTACACATGTATTTTGCCTTTTAAGTGACGCTTTAAAGAATACCTGAAGTGTTATGTTTTTAAAGGCATCTGGGTTTGCATCTTGTCTCAGATAAATTTCCAATTTCTCTCTTGTGGGGCTGACAAAGGAATCTTATCTGATGTTGTAGTTACAACCTATTTTGCACAACCTTGACCAAAAAAAGAGTGGGATTGGCAGATATTTTAGAGGTGCAAAATATCTGACTAAACTTCTAAAATAATTTTAAAAAAGTGTCTCTGCCCTCACAGGAAAATGTTTGCAGGCAGAGCGACCGAGCCAGTCCTGCAGGCCGTGGGTCCAACTCAACCAGCACTAATAAAAAGTCCAAAGAGGGCTTTTACTCTCAAACCTCAATCTCGGCTTCGCATTAGATCGTCTGTCAAATACAGACACATTGAGGTTTAATGTCTGCAGGAAGAATGTCCGAATAGTTTTAATGATTAAAACTATTTGGACGTCCTACCTGCACAGAGGCAGCTTAAGCTAACAAGTGGCTGTAGCTATTTTGATTTATATAAAAATATCCTTAAAAATTATGGAAAAATCCAAAAACCAAAAAATAGTTTTTTGACTGAGATTCCTTTTGAACCTCCATGTTAAATACATATTATATTCCCCTTGCCATTTTTTTATTTTTGAACACCTGTCATCATCCTTTAATACAGTTAACTTGTACAGTTTAGTGAATGCATACAAAACAAAAGGATAAGAGATACTTTGACAGAAAGACACAGAAAGAAAAACAAATGTCCTGATGTTTCCTTTCCCCCTTTGAATCACTGACATTCGATTCTACTCTGCCATGTTTGTTTGTACGTATGTTAATCTGCTTAAATCATCTGTGGTCAATAAAAATATGTTAAAAAAAAAAAAGCAAACAAGTGGCCATTGCAGATGCTTCGTCACGGAACATCGACAAGCAAAACAAACAAACAAAGGTTGACGTTTCCCTCGTTTCTCCTCGAGCATTTAAAGCTCTTTTCCAGAGGAGCTCATCTTCTGCCGCTGGCAGGCAGCGAGGCGCCGGCGGCTTCACGGCGCATTAGCATGCCGCTAAAGCCGCGGCTAGCCGGCTAGCTAGCTAGTTGCTAGTTCAACAGCGTCAAGCTAAAGCGTCGGCAAGCTAGCGAGCTAGCCGACGCTTTAGCTTGCCGCTGTTGAACGAGCAACATAATTTAATGTCGGCAAATCAGTCGGGTTTCCCGCTTTTCCCCGCGCCAATCACCCAGGTGGTTGTTTAACATCCGAACAATACGCAGACTAAATACTTACTATGACAAGCGGCGTTAAACGTGCCTGAGTGAGGTAAAGCCGAGGAGCCGAGGAGGCTGTGAACGGCCACGCCGCTAGCGTCCGGCTCGGACGCCATGTTGGTTTTCGTCGCCTCCGGAGCGGCGGTCGGCCGGAGCGCTGCGACACTGCCGCCCGGCGGCGGCGGCGGATAGTACGCCGTGGGTCGGCAGGGACTCCCGGAGCTCCCGGAGCTCCAGCGTGAGGTGGCTTTTTGTCCCCCGATAAAGGAATTGTTGGCCCTGTTTTCTGGATTCCCCGCAAACCCGGGTCGAGGCTGGCGACGGGCTCCAATGTCCTCCACGTGCTTCGTTCTCCGGCAGAGACGCGGCGGCGGAAAGGCTTGTGGAGGCGATTTGAGCCTTGGATGGAGGCAGCGCGAGGATTTGTCGTGTTTTAATACAATTCTTTATCTTTCTCCTGGTCCGCGGGTTAAGTAACGGCTCGGTGGGTTCAGGTGAAGCGCTTCTATTTGAAAATCACGGCTTTTCTTTCGTCCGGCCTCCAAAGACAAAATGTGTGAAATGGGAAAATGTGTTTACGACGATATCCACGCCGACACGTCCGGCTCCGGTCCTCGGACGTCCCGGTGCGGTGACCGGGGACCCGACCCCGACCCCGGAACGCAATCTGAGGTTTACATCCCCGAGGCCCGATGAAGGCATTTTTCCACCCGCGATGGAAGCGGCTCATGACCACCTCGCGAGCCGTCCGTTTTCTGCACGTCTTTGCTGCAACAAGCAAAGATTTTCATTATGCAACAGTCTATCCCTAACGGAAAGTCATTGGCAATGAGAGGCGCCGAGAATAGAACGGCTCTCGGTGAGAGATGGGATCGATACGACCACCGCCCGACGCAGAAGGGAGCGCCCGCTGCCAGAGAAGGGCTGTTTTAGCCAGAGGGAAGGTTTATGGGATGCTTTTTATCAGTCACTGGTTCACATAGAACCTGATTATGACCTCATGGATTCTGTTGTTCCAACAAGAAGCAGAATGTGCTCCACACTCTTCTACGGTTTTTATATGGTCTGTAATGCCACGATGCGACTAAAATGGGATCGGATAAGACGCCGCGGTGCCTTCGGACTGGAAAGATCGCAACGTAATTGATGAAGATGAAAGTGATCATTCAGAACGTGTAGAGTAGAAAAAAAACACATTCTCAACTCTATGACGATAAAGAGAGGGTCACGAGTAAAATGTGACCCTGACATTTAATGGCGACTCGTCACACCGTCGGCTGCAACCGATCCCACCTGGTGTTTATCCGCTCCGGTTCACTTGGGAGAATTGAAACGAGTCGTTTGTTCGTCCACTCATCGGCTTCCCTGCTGAAGCCGATCCTGGATGTCGCCCGGCCGGAGGCGGCGTTCATCCTGGACCCACTACAGGCCTCGCGGGTGGAGACGTCGACCGTTCGCCCTCTCATCCACACATGGGGACAGCGTTGGGTCTCCAGGGAAGCTCCTGCATGCGTCTGGACTGTAGAGAACCCCGAGGAACCCCATGCAGACATGTGGAGGACACGGGGACTCCACGGCGTGGGAGTCTGAGCGGGGAACCTTCTGGCGTCAGCCGGCCCGACTCGTCTCTTTGCACTCCACGCTGCTGTGTGCAACCAGCGGGCGGTCCAAAGCCCTCCGGGGCGCCGGCTGACGCGCGGCCTCTCCTCAACAATGGCGCCGTAATGACATTTGGAGCTTGGCCGGGATGTTTCCTACCAGCCGGCCGCCGCAACGGTAAAACCCGTCATCGCGCGGCGTGCGAGCGAATCTTCTCCATCTTCAAATCCGCGGCTGGCTAACGCGCGGCGGCATTGTCCGCGGGTTCAGCCGGAGACTTACTCAGGGACGTGGACGGCGGAGCTCATTCCGCCGGGCGATGAGTTTCAGATACCTGGGCGAGATTGTGGAACGGGACCGGAGTAATCCCGGGTCACCTTCGCTCCTCCTTGTCCGCCCGTCCGGCTGTTTATTTCCATTCCCTCCGTCTGATACAAACAATCCCCTAATAGGCTGGATTGACGGAGAAGCCCTCCTGTCTGGGTCTATTCATTTATAGATTGTATATCTATTATCCTGTTAAAGTTGAGGTCGTGTCTTGTTGTGAGGCTCCACCGCCCCACTCGGGACGGTTGGACGTGTTTCCTATTGCTCGGGGGCACCGGACAGGACCCCCCTTTCGGGACAGGACCCCCCTTTCAGGGCAGGACCAAGACAAAGCGAATCCCCAGGAGCCTTGCATCCTCACCCATCAGAGGACGGCCAGGTGACATGTTGTGTTCCAGCACAGTTTGGACAGCGATCCACTTCCAGTCGTAAGCTGTGTAATCTCCACCGGACAGGTGGACGGGCGGCCTGAGTCCCCGGAGTCTGAAAGTATATAATTTAAAGTTTTCATTTATTAATATGCACACATGGGCGATTGGATAAGGAGTAATTATTCACCCGTGGAGAAAGAGATGAATACAGCCTGATTTCCCCCCCCGACACACACACACACACACAAACACACACACACACACACACACACACACACACAAAATGAGCGTGACAGCGAACGCCGTCCGAGTTAAAAGGCGAGAAGATGAAAAAAATGCTTTATTTTTGATTTATGGACTGTTGCATGCAAAGAGCGCCGTGTTTGTGTCTCTAATTTCTCGCCAACACTTTGCGCGTAAAAGCAATTTCCTTTTTTAATCGACGCAGGGACGAGTGGGTTGTGACTCTAGCGAATCCTCATTTTTCTCCCCCGCAGAGCTTGTTTGGCACTTAATTAGTCCAAACTCATTGGCAATTTTCTCTAAAGCGGCGCGTCTCTGCGGCTGCTGCCGCCGGCCCGGACAGCCCGGTGAAGACCGCTGCTCTGACGACCTCTGGTGTTCAACCGTGGAAGCGAACGGACGCGCTGTCGGCGGGCCGCTGTGCCCCACACACACACACACACACACACACACAAACACACACACACACACACAAACACCCTTGTTTTGTCACATCTGCGGAGTGCAGGCTCCTCATTTGCATAATGTCTGCGGCGGCGGATGATCCGTGATGGATGCTTGTGCACATTGTCCGGGCCTCCGCGTGAAAAATGCACGCCGACAAGGTGGCGGCGGCGGCGCGCGATTCATTTCTCATGTCTCCGCCGGGCGTGAAAGCGAGGCGAGGCCCGCTTATCTTCGCCGAGGCTCTGTGGAAAATGCTTTAACCGTGTCGACACTAAAAATTGATGTCGGCGGAGGTCAGGGGTCACGCGGCGGCGGCGGCTCCCAACAGGAAGTGCAGGAGAGGCTCCCGGAGCCTTGACCTTGCAGGCACGGCGGCCTCGCGGGATTTACAAGCATACAAGCGGGTTATTCCTTTTCACTTCACATCCATCACCGGTCGTCATGGAAACATCTCAATCGCCCCTCCTGGACTTCCTGTTTGGTGCCTCCTCCTCCTCACAGATGGACTCCTTTTGATGTTCTGGACTCGGTTTCTGATTCTTTCATATTTCACTGTGCATGTGTGCGTGTGTGTGTGTGTGTGTGTGTGTGTGTGTGTGTGTGTGTGTGTGTGATACGTGCTTCCCTGCGCGGTATGGTGTAATAAACGGCCATCCAACCGCCACCCAAATACCAAAAATGGTTTCTCCCGCTGCTTGTTTTCACTTTTGTTTTGTTGCAAAAACCTACACGTGTCCGTTCAAAGGGCAGCGTAATGGCGGCGCGTCAGACGGGCCGACCTTCTCCCGGGCCGACCTTCTCCCGGGCCCGCATCCGTCCGCCGCAGAGCTCTGAGTCCGTCTACGCCGTCTCGCCCCCTCGCTTCCCGTGCGTCGAGTTATTCACCGGCAACAGTTTTCCCCGCTTTGCCTCTTTTAATAAATTGGATTTGAAAACGTCCGCCGAAGAGCCGGCCCTGCGCTGTTCATTTGGGGCCTTCGTTTCCCGTCCGCCGTAATTTGATGCGACACAGCGGCGTCCAGGGACCCTGACAGAGCGGCGAGGATCCGGCCGAGGTAAGGAAGGAGAAACGGGGCGCGAAGGTGGGGTGGGGGGGGGCAACTGACGGCGCTGATGCCTCCAGAGGAGGCTGGTGACCCCGATATTCCGGGGACATTCAAGACATTCAAGATATTCCAGGGATCTTCCAGGAATATACCAGGGGTATTCTGGAGATATTCCAGAGATATTCAAGAGATATTCCAGGAACATTCCAGGTGCTGCAGGTAGAGGCACAGAAACACACTCCACGGCCTCTTTCATTTAAAAAACAAAGAAAAAAAAATCACACGGTTCGTCATGTAGAGACATACATCATTGACTCGTCTATATGGTTCTCACTCAAGTGGTGGTACACACTCACACATACACACACACACACACACACACACACACACACAAACACACACACACGTGGTGTCAGTGTTCTGGCACAGACCCTCTGGACGGTGCAGATGCAGGGTTCCGGCGGACGCCCAGCTGTGGCACGTGCACAAAACAGGTAAACCACGAAACAGGTTCAAGAAACAGGTAAAAACATTTCTCTTTCAGGACTTTTTACTGCGCTGATGCCCCAGATCAGGTTGGCAGCAAGTTAGGCTATGCAATGTGTGTGTGTGTGTGTGTGTGTGTGTGTGTGTGTGTGTGTGTACGTTTGTGTGTCTCTGTCCAAAAAAAAAAAAAAACCCCACTAACTTAAGCTTACTGTTCTGTATATTTCCTGTGCATCTTGTATTTGCAAGTGTATTTGCAGTCCTTATGTCCTCTATTGTAAGTCGCTTTGGATAAAAGCGTCTGCCAAATGTAATGTAATGTAATGTAATGTAATGTAATGTAATGTAATGTAATGCACGTTCCTGCCGGTGGACGGACTCCATGTGGCCACCGGAGGACACTGTTGGACAGGCTTGGAGACGACCGACGACTCCGAGAAACACGTTTTGATGTGAAAAACACAATAATATGACAATGAATGTCATTATGTTAATGACTTTGACACTTTATAGTTTTATTTGTATTTCTTATTCTCCCCCCTTTCTTTACTGTTTTTTTTACAATTTCCTACTATTATCTATTATTGTTATGTTTTACCTGAAACTTTGGCACAACAATTTCCTTCGGGATAAATAAAGTTGCTCTTATTCTTATTCTTATTAAAGTTGAGGGTTGGGTTGGGTTCATCATTGAATGACAGATTCCGCCCACGACTGATGGGATAAAATTAGATCATATTTTATGGATCCTCACAGGAAATTTGTTTGTCACAGCAGCGCAACAATAACAATAAACATGAGTTTGAATATAAATAAAAGAGACAATTAAAAGACAACAAAAAAAATAGATAAACAGGATTGTTGATATTAGATGAGCAGAAGGAATCTTGGGATGGAATCTCATCTTTCCCCTGAACGCCGGGAGACGACTGGCGTTCTTGCTGCAGGAGTCGGGGTCAAAGGTCAGATAAACACAGGTGGTACCTGAGGGGTCGCAGGGTCGCCGGTCTGGTCTGGAAGGAGGAACGTTGGGCGGCCGGAGTAAAAAATCAGCCTCCAGCACTGGACCCGTGTACGTGTGCGTGCGTACGTACGTGCGTGTGTGTGTGTGTGTGTGTGTGTGTGTGTGTGTGTTTCTGACAGTTCAGCTGCCTGAATCCAAGAACAACATGAAGTCCCTCTAAGCTGGTGTTTGCAGAATACAAATGCGTGTTTGTGAGCTCCTCACAGCCAGAAGGTCCCTGGTTGGACTCCCAGAGGAGGCCTTTCTGTCCGAGTCCTCCTGGAATGTGACGGTCTGGACCGTCCAATGTCCTGACACGTCAATGGTTGGAGGTCTCTGCACGTGTCCCTGTGATTGGTCCGGGCTGAACCCGCTCTCGCCCAATCACGGCAGGGCTGTGCTCCAGCCCCCCCGACCCTGAGTGCAGGATAAAGTGTGAGACTGACCAATGAATGAATGAATGAATGAATCTGACCTCCAAAGAAGCAGCTGAACTTTGCTTCAGCTGATATAAATTAAAAATCTCTCTGTCTCCCGTGGGTTTCTGTGGCCCCTCCTCTTTTTCAAGGATGAGGCGCGCCGTCATCAGCGGTGGCACTGAGGCCACCTGAGACCTGCAACTCCTGGCCCATGTATCCTGCATCCCGCATCCTGTATCCTGCATCCTGTGTCCTATGTCCTATGTCCTACATTCTATGTCCTACATCCTATGTTCTATGTCCTATGTCCTATGTCCTATGTCCCATGTCCTGCATCCTGCATCCTGCATCCTGCATCCTGCATCCTGCGTCCTATGTCCTATGTCCTACATCCTATGTCCTGTGTCCCATGTCCTGCATCCTGCATCCTGCGTCCTATGTCCTATGTTCTACGTCCTATGTCCTACATTCTATGTCCTACGTCCTATGTGCTACGTCCTATGTCCTACATTCTATGTCCTACGTCCTATGTGCTACGTCCTATGTCCTGCGTCCTGCGTCCATGCTGCTGCCTGGTGAGCCTCCCCTCCCTCCTGTGTGTGTTCATGTGGGAAAGGCCCTGTAATCTCCTCCTCCCATGTTCCCTCACAGTCCACCTTCTCAGGCTGATCGACACAAATGAAAACAAACCAAAAGTCAGGCGTCAACGGGCGACTCAGACCCCGACGCCGTTGTCGTCTCCCGTAAATATCACTTGGATGTGGATGATGTTCTGGGAGCGTCCCTCACATCTGGTTAGATCATTAACAAAGTCCACACACCTTGAGGTGGATCCCGGGCCGGTTGGAGTCCATGCTTGGATCTCTTTGGGTGTCCTTTGGTGGTCTCAGAGGGTGGAGGTCTCAGAGGGTGGAGGTCTCAGAGGGTGGAGGTCTCAGAGGGTGGAGGTCTCAGAGGGTGGAAGTCTCAGAGGGAGGAGGTCTTGGAAGTTGGAGGTCTTGGTCGGTCGGGACGGCCCGTTGAGTGTGGCCTCTTCTCGCCGCTCGCTGGGCGGACAGTCGCTGCTAAAACCACCCAGAGAGAAGGTGATCCTCCTCCCCCTCCTCGACAACACACTCATCTTCTGGCCAGTGGACCCTGGTCCAGCCCTGGTCCAGCCCTGGTCCAGCCCTGGTCCAGCCCTGGTCCAGACCTGGTCCAGCCCTGGTCCAGACCTGGTCCAGCCCTGGTCCAGGTCACAGCTCCCCCTGAGATATGAACCATTTCCTGTGGCGAAGAGGAAGTGAAGGTTTATCCCTCAGACTCATGTTGAAACCCATGTTGAAGCACGTGTGTGTGCGTGTGTGTGAGAGTGTGTGTGTGTGGGGGGGTCCAAAAAAACCAACCAAAAAAACAAAAACAAAGTGAGGAAGTGGATTCCTCATTTAAATGAGACAGATTGGAGCCTTTCAGCACCAATTACTGCTTTTATCCCATCAGCTGCCACATTTATATCACACACACACACACACACACACACGCACACACACACACACACACGCTCTGGACATAAAGATGAATAGAAACACACACACACACATTCAGCTTCAACCTGCACTCAAGCACTGACTGATCTCCATGGCGGCGCTCCAATAATTCTTTCCCTTTAATATATGTACCTTTGAATTTCAGTCTGTTGTCATGTGTGTTTGGAAAACGGTTACTTGAATTCATTCATTCATTCATTCATTCATTCATTCATTCATTCATTCATTCATTCATCCTTATCTGTGGGGGGGCTGTCCTTGGTGAGGGGCGGAGACACACCTGCATTCACACCTCAGAGGAAAAAGCCTCCAGTGACACTGATGATGGATGTAACACACACACAGACACACACACACACACACACACACACACACACACACACACCCACAAACACACACATACACAGACACACACACACACTAACTCCCACCCTCTTGGGTGCGAAATGACCCAGATGGTTTGATTCAAGGGAAATGTGGTGGCTTGGAGAGTAAATATGTTTGTCCTGCGTCATGGGTTCAACAGGTTATGATTGCAAGGCGGCCGCGAGCCGCCGGTGTGACACACACACACCTCCTGACACACACACACCTCCTGACACACACACCTCCTGACATTTTTCATTTCTTTTCATTGTTTTTTCTCTCCTGATTTCTTTTCCATGTCAGTGTGTTATCAGCGGTGTCCGGCTGTGTGGTGCGGGTCAGGGTGACCCATCCTGACCGCCGCGCTCCAGAATCCTTCGGAAATGGTGGTCGAACGGAGCCGCGTGATTCATCTGAATCATCAGGAGCCGCTTCCTGCCGCCTGAGAAGAACCTCCTGCATCTAGGAGACGTTATGAGGCGGCCAAACAATGATGGAGAGATAGATAAATCAGAAATAAAAGGCAGACAAAGTGAAACGTCTTGTTTTTAGTCGTCGTCCTGTCGGAGCCGTGAGCCGTGAACGTGGGGTTGAAAGAAAAGCGGAGGCGGCCATATTTGATTTGGGCAGAGGAGCCCAGGGGACGGATCTCACCTGATCCAGGAGGCCGAGCGGGTTCCTGCCGGCTACCAAGGAGAGAAGAGATGGTCCTCTTCTACCCGCCGAAGGAAGAGGCCACGCCCACGCAGCTCGCCACGCAGCTCGCCACGCAGCTCGCCACGCAGCTCGCCACCCCGCGGCGAGACAGATTCCCGCTCCCGTGAGCTTTGGGAGCCGTTCCGGATTCTCGGGGGCCACGACGGCGGCTCAGCTCGGCGTGAACGGTAACCGTGAAGATCGATACTTCCACCCCGGAGGGCAGGAACCGGAGCTGTGACGCTCGCTGGACTGGATATGTGGCCTGCATAGGCTCCGCCTCCGGCGAGCTCTAGAATGTGTCTTGTCGCTTCTGCGGCGCCGATTTGTTCCCTTCGATGAAAAAGAAAAGTCGGTTTGTCTTTTCAAAATCGTCCCGGAAGGACGAGCGCGGCTGGCACTTCACAGGGACGGAGCGTTGGAGGCTCAGCCCCGAACACGCCGCGGTCACGTCGCCGCGGCGGCGGCCGGGCTTCTCACCGACACCCTCGCCAGCCCGCAGAGTCCCAGAAGGATGCAGTAAAGACACACATCTGGACGCCGCCGTTTCCTCCGTCCCCCCAAAAAGACGAAGCGGCCTGGCGGCGAGAGGCGAGAGGTGAGATGCACGCCGTGAGCGGCGACGAGGCCCGGTTTCTCTCAGCACTTCACCTGATTAACAGCTGCTTTATCCCAGAGAGGGAAAAAAGCAAAAGGATAATGGCTTGTTTGCGGCGGCCCGTCCCTTCAGTGGAGAGGCTTAATGCACCCGCCGAAAGCCTGGATTCACCCGTGGAGCTTTAACGCGCTGAGTGGTGGTTAAAGTTTAAAAGCCTATCAGAGGCAGAGTGAGACGGGGGGATGAGATGAGAGCGGGGGGGAGGAGGGGGGGTGATTGACAGGCGACAAGATTAAACCCCGCCTCTGGCCTGATGGCGTCTGGGATAGGCTCCGCCCCCTGAGACATTACATTACATTACATTTGGCAGACGCTTTTATCCAAAGCGACTTACAATAGAGGACATAAGGACTGCAAATAACACTGCAAATACAAGATGCACAGGAAATATACAGAACAGTAAGCTGGGGTTAGTGAGGTTTTTTTTTTTGACAAAGACATACACACACACACACACACACACACACACACACACACTGCATAGCCTAACTTGGTGCCTCAGCTGATCTGGGGCAGCTCAAGCATCAGCGCAGACAATGAATGAGAAGCTGCTGCTGAGCTTCTTCCAGCAGAAAACACGTGGTTCTGGCAGAGCGAGGCCTCGGAGGTGCCTTCAGGAACCCTGGGATCTTTGTGTTCGCCGCTCCTCTGCTGTTTCACCGGAAACTAATGTTTCTGCGGAGCTTCTTGGAGGACGAGCCCTCCAAGAAGCTCCGCTCTGAATGTTCCTGATGCACATCCGTCCGTCCGTCCAGACCTGAGAAGCTCTGAGGAGGAGGAGGTCTGGATGACTAATGGCTGCTTTCTGCATTAGAAGACAAGCCGGGGGTGAAGACGCACGGTGGGTGTAAAAGCTTTCATTTTTTTCTGTGTTTTCTTTTAAAACTCCTCGCCATCCACGTTTCAAACCCTGGGATGAATAGGCTCATTTTTTAACAGCCGCATGTTTATTCATTATTTTTCCAAACCATTCAATGTTATTTATTCCACCTGAAAACCCCAGCTGTGCTCCGGACCAATAGGCAGCAATCTGTGTGTGTGTGTGTGTGTGTGTGTGTGTGTGTGTGTGTGTGTGTGTGTGTGTGTGTGTGTGTGTGTGTGAGTTTGCTTTATTTTGTTTTTTCTGTGAATAAATGACAGAAACAAGGTAAGCAGAGGAAAACGTTGGCATTTCTTTCTGCCGGCTGCAGGATGAGGGACGTGTTCATCATCTGCTTCCATTCGATACCAACGTCCAGGTCCGGCGCCGGAGGAGATAGAGAACATTTGCTTCCTGACTTCTCAGGGTTCCTCAGGGTTCCCCAGGTTCCTCCCACGTCCACACACATGCAGGAAGTTCACCGGAGACCCTTCCTGGTCCAGAGGTGGGAATGAGAGGATCATTTTTCTCTGGATGTGAGGCTGACGGGTTCAGGGTGACGCCGCCTCTCGCCCTGCCAGCATTACTGAATGAGTGAACCAATGAAGGAGCATTACATTACATTATATTACATTACATTACATTACATTATATTGCATTACATTACATTACATTACATTTGGCAGACGCTTTTATCCAAAGTGACTTACAATAGAGGACATAAGGACTGCAAATAACACTTGCAAATACAAGATGCACAGAAAATATGAGGTTTGTTTTTTTTGACAAAGACATACACAAACGTACACACACACACACACACACACACACACTGCATAGCCTAACTTGCTGCCTCACCTGATCTGGGGCAGCTCAAGCATCAGCGCAGTAAAAAGTCCGGAAAGAGAAAAGTTTTCACCTGTTTCTTGAAGGTTGAGAGAGATGATGCTCGTCTTGTTGCTTCCGGAAGTTTGTTCCACCACTGAGGAGCTCACAGGATAGACGTGCTACAAGAGTCTCGGGACGCTTTTTTATGACAACGCCGTTTTGTCTTCAGTGTCGGATTTCGGGTCGGCGATGTTCCGCAAACGACGTCCGCCCACAGCGACGCCGGGGAAGGTGTGACACACCCGCCGGCCCCGAGGCGGCGCTGAGATTCGAGGCGAAGCGTGTGCACAGACACTTCCTGTCCGGGCACCGTGGCGAACCTGGAACCACAGCAAGCGAAGACCATGCTGGGCAACCGGGAGGCGGAGTCACTGCTTGGAGACCCCGAACTACGGTCCAGTACTCAAGAGTACTCCAGAGTCCGCTATCGTTACTGTGACTGATCCACCCACTCATGGCATTGATTCCATCGTGAGTGAGAACACTTGTTTTCAAAGTGTCATGTTTTCCTGTGTCTCCATGGAGACAGAGGTGTTTCCAAGTGTCTATTTCTTGAGAGCTGTTTGTTTGTTTACGTCTTCGGGCTCGCCAACAAAACGGCGCCCTGGTTCACACGGGAAGGTTCCTCTGTGACCACAGGGCTTGGAGCTTCTTCATGCTGCTTTGGGGATCGGCTTCAGGTGAGTGTCGGCTGACTCGGGGCGAGTCCTCCAAACATCCAGGCGTGGTGTTTGACAAGAAGTCACCATTAAAACTCGCACCGGTTTCACAAACCCTGACCAAGAAGCGTCCTTCGCTCGGTCGGTCCTCGCGTCCTTTTCTTCCGACGTGATCTGGGAAAATGATTTCTTCTTTGTCCTCGGTGAGAAAGGAGTTGTTTGAAGGCGATGCATCGGTGGCCTCAGCGCTGAAGAGCCTGTCACCGCCTGGATGCACCTCTGAGAGGAGATGTTACGTAAGGCGAGCCGTTATGAAACAGTCCACTAACAGAGGAATTGAAGTACGTCTTTCTGTCCGTCAATCTGAAAAAAAAACATCTCCTTTTTAGCCCATCTGGGTGGCCCATTGTACCTCCTCCAAGCTCTGGTCCTCCTCCAGAGGCCTGAGAGCTTCAGGGTTCTGCACAGGATTGAGAGTTGCGTCCTTTTGGACAGAGGTCTCAGAGGTTACTGCATCAGCCCGTCGCACCAGGGATCACTTGGGACGGCTGCATCCACCGCTATGGCTTTCTGCTTCTGCTTGCCCGGCACCACCAGGTCCAGCTGGTTTCCATCACCAGCTTCTCCATCTGACCTCCAACCACCACAGGAGTTGGTTTGCTGAGCTGACTGGGTGACTTCAGTGCAGG
The DNA here is from genome assembly GCF_037954325.1 of Fistularia commersonii. Lineage (NCBI taxonomy): Eukaryota > Metazoa > Chordata > Actinopteri > Syngnathiformes > Fistulariidae > Fistularia > Fistularia commersonii. The sequence goes on from NC_141291.1 coordinate 404,920, forward strand.
AGAGCAGGGGCTGGAATACGAACAGGTTGGTCCGGGTGGGTCCAGGTTGGTCCGGGTGGGTCCCGATGAGAACCTTTAAAGTTGGAAATACCAGTATTTACCAAAGGATGAGGGAAACCAAGATAAACAGAGTCATACCCGCTTGAAGATGAAGAAGAGGGTAAATCAATCCAAGGATTGAGCAGAGCGGTGAACGTCCACAGGGTCCACAACAGATGCGCCCACTGGTTCACCGGAGGAGCTCCTCGGGTGTCAGATGTGGTTCCACGAGAGAACTGGTTTCTCCAGAGGAGGTGCAGAGGCTCGGGCAGGGGAGCTTGTGGATCTCCAGGCGATGGTCCTGAGCAAGGAGAGGCTCGAGAGATGGGTGGGCGTGGGGAGCGATCCCTGTGTTCAGAGGAGGATTCTCTTGGCCCGGTGAGCCTCCATGAGGTCATCAGAGATGGTGTATCCATCCTCTGTTTCTTCACCCGATCCTCCAGAAAATACTGCACGTCCTTCTTCTCTCCGACGCCCGGCAGAGTGAAGCTCACAGGCTTCTGCTCCCAGTCCGGTCTCAAGGCCGAGGATACCTCAGTGTTTTTGGATTCCACGCCAAATGAAGCAAGTTGACTCAGAGAGCTTCTGAGGACCAGAGCCACTTCTTGTTCCCGAGAAGAAGAGGACATTCTGTGAGATATGCGGCTCAGTGAACCTTCATGGAAGAACCCTGAGCTGCAGGCAGAAGATAGAGGTCCACTGACTTGCTCAACAGCACTTCAACAGGCGGGGAGGAGCTCAGGAACTGAACCCGGAACCAGGAGGTCCAGGTTTGCCGACCCTCTCTGGTGACCAAAAGAGTCAATGGCAGCACAACTGTGACGGCCACCTTCTTCTTCATCTTCTTCTTCTTCTTCATCTTCTTCTTCTTCTTCTTCTTCTTCATCTTCTTCTTCTTCTTCTTCTTCTTCTTCTTCTTCTTCTTCTTCTTCTCCTCCTTCAGGCTGCTCCTTCAGAGGTCACCACAGCTGATCACCTGCCTCCATCTAACCTGCTTCTCCACCCAGTAACTTTCCCTCCATCCATCGACCTCCAACCTCAGCATCCCTCCGCTCAGATCTTCACCGTCTCATGTCCAAACCATCTCTGTGGACGTTATCTCCAGAATATGTGTGGTGTAACACGTGCTGTCCCTCAGATGGACTCCACCTTCTAACTCCAACATCGTCTCCGGTCCATCAAACAAATAATTCAGGTCGCCCGTTCGATCCCCGCAGAGATGTGGAGGGACGATCCATCACGGCCGGGAACGAGGAGAACGTGGAGACGCCGTCCTTCTTCTCGAATCATACATATGCAGAACCTGCGCGGAGGTTTATACCAGCACGTCGATGGACACGTGCACAGGAGCGGTGGAGAAGCAGATGACGGCATGAGAGAGCGTGAGGCTGAGGTCCACCTGGGCCGTGAAACCTCAGATATGATTCACAGGGAAAGCATCTTCATTCATAAGTGCTCTGTGCTCCTCCTACCTTCATCAGCATGCTGATAGGACAGGAGGCTTCAGTGTGTGTGTGTGAATGAGAGAGTGTGTGGGTGAAGCAGAGCGAGGAGTGAGGAGCTGCTGCTCGGGGTCGTCCTGCTGCAATCGCCGCGCTGTGCTCCTCCGCTCGCAAGCTCCTCCTCCCAGCCTGCATCTCCTCACGCATCTCCGGTGGAACTCGCCACTCTCCTCCTCGCCGACATGCCGAGAGAGCGGAGGGGATCGGCGGCGCCGCGCGAGTGAAGTCCGGCCCGCCGAGGGGGAACGAAGGATTCTCTCTCTTCTTCATCAAAGTTTGCGCTCCGGACGCCGGCGCTCGATCGGGACGTCGGATGTTCTGATCGGACGGAGGGAGCATGAACGCCACGCGGGAGGACGGACCCGTCCGCAACCGCAGCGCCGCCTCGGCCGCGCTCGGGGACGACTTCTCCTCCGAGGGCGACCCGTCGGCGGGATGCTACGAGCAGCTGCCGGTCTCCACCGAGGTGTTCCTCACCCTGGGCGTCGTCAGCCTGCTGGAGAACATCCTGGTGGTGGCCGCCATCGTCAAGAACAGGAACCTGCACTCGCCCATGTACTTCTTCATCTGCAGCCTGGCCGTGGCCGACATGCTGGTCAGCGTGTCCAACGCCTCGGAGACCGTGGTCATCGCGCTGATCAACGGGGGGAACCTCACCGTCCCCGTGGCGCTGATCAAGGGCATGGACAACGTCTTCGACTCCATGATCTGCAGCTCCCTGCTGGCGTCCATCTGCAGCCTGCTGGCCATCGCCGTCGACCGCTACATCACCATCTTCTACGCGCTGCGGTACCACAACATCGTCACCCTGCGGCGCGCCTCGCTGGTCATCGGCTTCATCTGGACGTGCTGCACCGTCTCCGGCGTCCTCTTCATCGTCTACTCGGAGAGCACCACCGTGCTCATCTGCCTCATCACCGTGTTCTTCACCATGCTGGTGCTCATGGCGTCGCTCTACGTGCACATGTTCCTGCTGGCGCGGCTGCACATGAAGCGGATCGCCGCCATCCCGGGCCACGCGCCCACCCAGCAGCGCGCCAACATGAAGGGCGCCATCACCCTCACCATCCTCCTGGGCGTGTTCGTGGTCTGCTGGGCGCCCTTCTTCCTCCACCTCATCCTGATGATCACCTGCCCCAGGAACCCCTACTGCGCCTGCTTCATGTCCCACTTCAACATGTACCTCATCCTCATCATGTGCAACTCCGTCATAGACCCCATCATCTACGCCTTCCGCAGCCAGGAGATGAGGAAGACCTTCAAGGAGATTTTCTGCTGCTCGCAGATGTTCTTGTGCTGCGTCTGAGCCTCCTCCGCCCCCGAGCCGACCTCCGACCCCGACTCGTCCGGGAGGACGTCGCGTTCCCGCCCGGCTCTTATCCGGAGAGCCCGGTTGGACGGGCGCAGCAAGTTCCGGGAAGCAGCAAGATCCGGGAAGATCCCCCGTGCCGCGGACGCTACGGTCCTCCTCCTCCCCGCGTCTCCGTGCCGCCGCTTCTAAAGACCACAATGATTGTATTTCATGCGCTCCCACGGCCGCCGGCGTCCGGGAGATTACCATTGTTAATCTGAAGGTCGGCGCCGCGGGCACAGAGCCCGGCCGGCTGGCGATTAAATATCGTTTTAGGGACATTAACATTTGACCCGCCGCCGCCGTACGACCGGCGGGTGGAGGGCCGCCGGTCGCGAACTCGGCGAGGAGGTCCGTCCCTCGGAGCCGGGAGGCGACGCCGCTCGACGCCGCCGTGATCAAACACCGTTCTCTGCGGGGATTCATCACTTTAGCGTGATTGCCATCCACCCCCGCCATTTATCTGCAATTCATTGTTATTCCTTTTTAATGAACTCCCTGCAGCCACGATGTCAACACTGGAAGAGTGAGTGAGTGGGTGACTCTGTGTGTGTGTGTGTGTGTGTGTGTGTGTGTGTGTGTGTGTGTGTGTACAGTCATTCGACAGCAGAAGGGGGGCTCACATTAACCAATCAGCAGCGGAGGGTCTAGAAGTTGACGCTAACACGAGCCGCGAGCTGCATCCCGGCTGAAGGAGCGCCTTCCTTTTGGCTGCTGAGGATGTTTGTCCCGTCAGCAGCTCCTGTTGGAGCGTCTCTGACCGCTTCCTGTCTCCTTGGAAAACCATCACCTCATGGAGGACTTCTTCTTCTTCATGGAGGACTTGTGAACGCCGACCCGGATCGGCACGGTGGAAGAAATTCCAGCTCGCCGATAAACGGGGCGGCCTCCCGATACGAATCACACCGAAGTTTCCATGGCGATGCTTAAAAAACGGGCCGCAAACCCAATTATTATCCTGTGACAGGAAGCAGGCGCTGCCCGCGCACGCCGCTCGTGCATGCCGCTCGTGCACGCCGCTCGTGCACGCCGCTCGCTCCGGCGTGAAAAAAACAAGGCGTCGTTGTCGACGGCCGGTCGGCAGGCGCTCAGAGAGGACGAGGGAGGGGCCGCCCAGGATCCCCTGTGATGTCACAAGAGGGAAGCCCCGCCCACCGGGCAGACGCCAGGGACCCCCCTTTGTTTCCCCTTTGACCCCTCGGTGCGCCGCACCTCTTTTCCCCGAGAAGATCCTGGACCAGTCGATGTGCGGCTCCGAGGTGCTGCAGGAAAAAAACCCCACCTGGGAAAGAACGTTTCAGAAATAACAAGATGTGTATCAGGATTGTATCTGTGAACGTGTCTTTCTCTCTGACTCACTGTGACATTTTACAAATCCTCCTCTCATCGGGGTTTGGGTTCCGGCTCAGGGAGAGTCGGGGTGCGTCGGCGCCGGCGGACCGACCGCCTGATCAGGAACCAAACCTCCTCTGTGAACGTGTGTGTTTATCTGCTGCTCACCTGACGCTCAGTCTTTGGACGCGCAATGAATCGTGAACTTGTCCTTTGTGTGTGTGTGTGTGTGTGTGTGTGTGTGTGTGTGTAAATATTCCTGTGATTTTGCATGTGGTTCGTCCCTTCAGCTCACGTTCCTGTGTGTGTGTGTGTGTGTGTGTGTGTGTGTGACCACCAAGAGCTGTATTTCCAGCCAATCCACACGAGTGGACTGGTTGCTCTCTGCGCCGTGTCATTTGCAATCCTCTCCTTAAAGATGCCGCACGTTGACGCCGAGGGCGATGGCGTCGTCGGGGGCGACGCTTCTCCGTGTCGGTGTTGTTCGCGGTCCCGCCTTCCTCGTCCGTGCGCCGCTGTCAATGTGAAATGCGTTCCTGAGCCGGTCGCGAGCGGCAAACAGCTCCCGCTCGGAGTCGATCGGTGTGATCCGCCGTTTCCCGCCGGTGACTTCTGACAATAAATCTGCAACCACATCTCCGCCTTCTCTGTCTTCTTTCATCGGCGAGACCTCCAAGGGTCGCGGAGATCTTCCTCGGAGACGCACCACGCGAACGATCTGCATGTTCACGCAAACACAGGTGGAAAAAGGTGCGTCGGCCATTTAGAAATAGAGAGGCGGGGATGAAAGCTGGAGCCATCAGGATCTCAGGAGCGGCAGGCCGGGATCAGAGGCCCTGCTGATCAGAGGGGAAATGGAGATAATGATAATGATGATAATAAGAAGAACAATAATAGTGATAACCACGGAGAAATCGGCATAAATGGAGACCATTTCCTCCGTGGAGGCTTTTATTCCTAAAATGATGGCGGTATATGAAAGATCGACATCACAGATGAAGCTGGAGGCGGCGATGCTCGGAAGCCGCAGTGGAAGATCTACCAAGACGGACAGGCGTCGGCCAGAGCGCCCGGCAGGAAGGACCAGGGTTCCTGAAGACCAGGACGTCCCAGAGGGTGACCTCGAGCAGATTCGGGGGTTTGTCATCGCCATCCAGGCTAAGCGGCCGGGGGTTAGCAGGGGTTAGCGGAGGTTAGCGGGGGTTAGCAGAGGTTAGCGGGGGTTAGCAGAGGTTAGCAGGGGTTAGCAGGGGTTAGCAGAGGTTAGCGGGGGTTAGCAGAGGTTAGCGGGGTTAGCAGGGGTTAGCAGAGGTTAGCAGGGGTTAGCAGAGGTTAGCAGAGGTTAGCGGGGGTTAGCGGGGGTTAGCAGACGTTAGCAGGGGTTAGCGGGGGTTAGCGGGACCCAACGGGGACGAAGAGGAGCAGAGATCTGCTATTCGGAGGATTTTTAGGACTTGAAGCACGACAGACGGAGCTGATTCCACCTGACAGTGAAGGTGATGGAACGCCGAGAGGAGAACGTCCAGGAACTTCACTAATGAAAGATCGCAGATTGTCCTCCCTGGGTTCTGTCAGCGATCTCCATCTCCCTCCTGCAGTCCAAACTGATGATTGTGAGCTGTGTGACGTGTGGATGAGAGGGTGAACGGATGGACGGATGAAGCCTTGAGCTTCAGATCCGACTGCCGCCTTTTCATGCTCGCATTTCTGGAACTTTAGAAACCAGCTCGAAGAACCCATCGGAGCAGGAGGCGGAGGTCTGATCGGAACCCCGGCTCGCCGACCACACACACACACACACACACAAACACAAAAATATAATTCTTTCTATTGAGAGGAAAAATCACTGCCTCCTCCTCCTCTTCTTCTTCCTCATCCTCCTCCTCCTCCTTCTTCTTCTTCTTCTTCCCCTTCTTCCTCCTCCTCCTCCTCCTCCTCTTCTTCTTCTTCTTCTTCCTCCTCCTCCTCTTCCTCCCCCTGCGTTCCTCTTACATCACGGCGTCCTGCTGGGAATGTGTGCGTGGCCCCGCTTGTGTCAAATTAGTGTTTACTCCAGCGCCGCCGTCCTCGGCCGCCCGCCGCAAATAATAAGTCGATTTGTATCCGGCTCAGGTCCTTTGCGTCCAGCCGACGCCCACCGAGCACAAACCCATTAGTCTCTGCTTCGCAAAGTTCAGAGCCAAGAGTGACTGAACGACGGGGCCGGCGGGGCGGTCCATCCGCCGACTCCTGGGATTCAGATCTTCCTATTTCATGTCTGAATCGCTCGCGTTTGATGAGCGAGCACCCAAATACGGCCAAACCTGCCAAAAATATCATCGTAACACGAATACATGTCTATTTGCGGTGGCTTTCATTCTTGGGTTTCGCTCGCTAAAAGGAGAAATGTTTCCCGGGCCGTCGGTCGCGGCAGCAAGACTTCAGGTGTGAAGACCGGGAGGTTGTGATGTTTCCCATCTGTTGGCTCTGATTGGCGCCACCCGCTCCGCGTCCGAGCTCCTCGCCGAGGCCAGGATTCTTGCTCGCATGGACAGAGGCGGCGCTCGCCGTCGCAAAGAACGTTCCTCCGGGTCGCTTCGGATCCCGTGCTCGGAGGTCGGCTCGCTCGTCGGCTCTGCCGGGTCGTGGCTTTGGGTGCTCATGTTGCCATGGGTAACCCGGTCATCACGCCGCAATATCTTACCGGGAACATAAAAAATAAGAAGTGTCATTTTTTGCGGGGCGAGTGTGAAATGGGCCTTGTGAGGTTGTGGAGGCGACCGTCGAGCCAGATGTCATTTCTACGGCTCCAAATTGCGGCCCACTTATCTGCCGACACTTCCCACATCCAGCAGGTCTGGCCCGCGCGCTTTAGATGATGGACAGAAGGTCGCCCACCCAAATATTACGTTTCAATTGAAATAAAAAACATGATGAAAAAAAAATCACGACAGCTGAAAAATGAAATCCCGTCCTCAGCTCCCATCTAAAATAGATAAAGACGACGCGCTGGCGCTTCTGCCTCGGCCGGTCAGGAAGAGAGAACGTCTTCACATCCAGAAGGTAGATATTTATTTTTCTGGACATCAAATCGATGCCGGTGGTTGTTTTGAAATCACCGAAGGTGTCGGTCACCAGAGCGGGGAGGTGTAGCCCATCTCGGGTCGGCGCCCGAAGCGTCCGGCGGCTCCTGGCGGTCTTGTAGGCTCAAAGCGAGGCAGCTCTGCCGCCGAGAGAACCCGGGCAGAACGCCGTGAAAACACCTAAGTGAGCACGTTGATGTAAAACCACCGTCCCAAACCTGCGGCGGCAGCTTGTCGCAGGATCGCGGCTCCGCCTCCCCGTCCTCTCAGACCCGAGTTAGCTGACTTTAGGCCTTGAAAGACGATCGCAGCCTCGGGGAATTCTGAGGACGTCCTCTGCAGACTCACAACTCCTCCGCTATTTACTGGCTCCTCGATCTCGCTGTCATTTCTCCACAGTTCGCGGCTTTTCCCAGGGCGGCTTCATTTTCATGTGAGACGGGGTAAAGCCACGCGGCCGTTACCATGACAACACAGACCTCCCTCCGCAGAACAGAGAAGTGGGCTTTTTAATGGTCGGTCTTTGCATCTTTTGGACTCTTCTTCTGCAGGATCTCGCCGACCTTCATGAGATTCCGTGTTTATTTCATTCATCCATTCATTCGATATCTACTGCTTCTCCTGGTCCGGGTCCGGCTGGTGCTCGGCCCCGTCTGGATTGGCCAATCCTGTGACCGGATTGGGCGAGAGGCAGTTTCACCCTCTCATTCATGTGTCTGGACAGTTTATGGTCTCCATCTAACCTCCAACCTGCGCGTGGGCTGCGGGAGGAACCTGGAGAACCCAGAGGAACCCTGCGGAGAAGAACATGGAGACTCCACAGGAACCAAGCGGAGACCTCCTGCGGTGAGCAGGAAGCCCTGACAGAGGAAAGTCCAGTGAGTGTCCAGTCTTTCTGAGCAGAGGATGCGGTCTGAAACTGCTGACCTGATGGAGGTTGTGGGTTCAGACTCAGTGCAGAGGTGGCAAGGCGAACCACCGCGCCACCCTTTTGTTCATCTTGGGATTATTTTTTTTTATGTCATTGTGTTACTCTTTCCCCAGGAGCACAGACGCAGGTTAGTAGATTTGCAGGTTGGTTTAATGTTTTCTCGATCTGGACGTTTCCATACGAAGAAGAGTCGAAGACAACATAAACTCCTTCTTCAAACAAGACCAGAAACTTTGAGTCCGATTTAAAGACACCGGCTGATTAGCTGAAGTCCTGTCAGGTGCGGCGTGGCCTCCAGGTGTGGAGGATAATCACCGTGCTGGAGTTTCATTGAATCCTGAGAGACAATTAGAACTCCGGGGAACTGGACCGGATTGATAATTGCTGTGATTGTAGTGAAGCTGGACTGGGGGGTCGAGGAGTCGAGACACATTGGAAACCAACTGCTGAAAAGGAGGCACCAGTCCAGTGGAAGCAGCAGCAGGTCTTAGTATAAGAAGGTGAGCAGGCGTGACAAAGACAGCTCAGGACGCCCTGAGACCCGGGTCGCCCCTGCGCTCCACGCCCCGACAGACATCGCGGGTTTCATCAAGTCGCGCCGGCAGGGCGTCGCGTTTCTACATCTTGTGGGGCGAAATGAGCGAGCGCCGCAGCTCCGGCGCCACCTGACATCGGGCTTTCGTAAAGGTCGCATTCTTATTGCTTCCGGACCGGCAAGGGAGGACGGAGCGCCGCCGTGGCACCGGCTTCCAGGGACGACAGGGGTAGAATTGCGGTTTTGAAAGCCTCCCGGCGCTCAGCTCCCGATCTGCTGAATCCCCGGCAGCCTGGCTCCGGGCCTCCAAGAGTCCTCCGTCTCCGTCCCGGAGGTCTGAAGCAGACTAACCCCTTCTGGATGTCACACATCCGTCCATTCAGATTTTCTCTGAGCCGGAGGAAATTGTCCCGGGCGTACGATCGGCCTCCTTCTGTGTTCAAATGTTCACCCGCCGGTAAGAGAAGCGCACGATAACACGCGCGATCACGCTCTGGAGAGCGGGATCGCTGCCGGTTTATTGACCGTGCACTTTTAATCCTCTCACCGTCCACACAGGGGAGCTCCAGCTGGAGAGCCGTCAGCAGCCCTCCGCCTCGCAAATCCCTCCAAAGCACACAGTTCACTGCGGATTATCCTGAACCCCAGGACGCCGGAGGCGATCTCAGCTGCCGGCGGAGGCAAACATTCACTCATTCATGTGTCGTAGCGAGACAAACGACCATTCGCCCTCCGATTCACGTGTCTGGACAGGTTATGGTCTCCGGTGGACCTCCTGCATGTGTTTGTCCTGCGGGAGGAACCTGAGGAACCCCACGGAGACACGGGGAGAGCGTGGAGACTCCACACCGGAAGGCCTCCTTTGGGAATCCAACCGGGGAACTCCTTCTGTGAGCAGGAAGCGCTGCCAGGGTGCCTTCCTTCCAAGAGACCGAGTAAAGTCCAAAGAGCGTCCAGTCTTTCTGTTCGGTCCTCCATCAGCGGTGGACGTGTCCTACAGTGGCGACCCGAGGTCAGGCTCGTGGCTTCAGACTCCGAGCCGCAGCGGACGTCCATCTCTATGCAGAGCTCGACTCGACCTCGCCGGCCGTGCCGGCCCAGCGGGCGCGAGCGTCAATACCCGAGCATTCCTATCGGCGCCGCGCAGGGCGATATCGCCGGCTCACACTCGCTGCGGGCAAACAAATATGCTCAGTCCAAATGGGAGTGCACTGCGGCGTGCACTGCGGCGTGCAGCGCCGCGCTGATTCTGAAGCTATCGCAACCAGACCGACGGCTAATTACTGTCTGAATGGCAACCGCGCAGTGATCCCTCTAATGCAGACTTTGGATGCTCAGCAAAATCCTATTCATTTCTCAGTCTGGAGCCGGACTCCGGGGGGACCGCTCGTTGATGAGGAGACCCCTCCGGTCTGCAGGAAGCCTGCTGCCCATTGCTTCTGAAATGGGTGGGAGATGTTCGGGAGGCGGATGCGTTCCAGTGCGCTTCCCTTCCTGCCCGTCACTCTTCTTCCACCTGAGAAGGTGCAGCTGGAGCTTCTCCGCTCTGGACGGCTGCACGGCTGAGGAGACCCTGCCGTCCTTCCACCTCTGCTGCCTGAACCGCACCCGGTTTGACCTGAGGCCGGCTTTCCTCCACCTTCCTCCAGGAGACCAGGGAGGAGGTTCAATGAAGATGGCGAACGAGATGGCGAACGCCTCAGGGATTGACAGGTTGACTTGGCTCGGCGGTGCAGCTGAAGACTGAAGGAATGAGTGAATGAATGAATGAGTGAATGAATACGTCTCATATTCAGTTGCGGTATCCTTTCCCTCAGGAGGTTTCAAGGTGGTTTCAAACCGGAGGAACCTTGCAGGCAAACAGATCACCCACCAGGCTCTCAGATGACCCACGTTGACTACCCGTGAGATGAGGGTTTACCACGGAAACAGCTCGGGCGTGAGCCAGTCCGGCCCTCTCTGGACATGCAAAGTGCGTGACCTCACAAGGCCTCCAGATGTTTTGTTTTTATTGTTTTAAAGCCAAACTTTGGATCGGTGTTTCACGATGGGCGTCCCTCGGGCTGGCGACCGGAGAGCTTCAACGCAGGTAGCCGTGGCAACGGATCGTGCTGCAAAGGAAAACAGCCGCAGCTCAACACAAAGCCAGCGGGCTGCTTTTTAAAGAGAGAAGGACGCAGGATCCTTGAAGCAGATGGAAGTGAAGGTTGGAGATGGTGGCGTCGTCAGAGAAGGCGTGGGTGCCGTTTACAACCCCGGCGTGATGTTACCCTTGTTAGGTTCTGACAAAGCAGAGCCTGCTGGGATTCCAAACCGGGAAGTGACGCACGAAACCTGTGAGGAGCTCAGCCATCCTGGAGGTGCTCCGAGAAGAGCATCCACAGGAGCATCCGGTCAGAACGCCTCCTCTAGGTCTCCCCGATGGGTTGCTTTGGGGAGGTCCGGCGAGCAGGAGACCCGTGGAGAAGACCTCGGACAGGCTGGAGGGACCACGTCTCTGTGCTGGAACCCATCACGGTTCGTCAGGGAGAGCTTGACCATGTGGACGGAGACGGGGAAGGCCAGGCTTCTTGGATCAGCCTGCAGTCCCTGAGACACCACCCTGGACAGCGGAGAAGATGGTGGATGGATGATTTGTGAGTGGATGGATGGTGGATAAATGATGAATTGGTGGATGGAGCAATGGATGGATGGATGGATGGATGGATGGATGGATGGATGATGAAGGTGGATGTATGTTCTCCCAATGCTTCCTTAAGTTGCTGTTTTAAAGAGGCGGCAGGAGAACCCACTCATTCAGAGCGTACTGTTGATGTTGCTTCCGAATGCACGTGCATTCATAACGCCATCATCACATGAGGCTGCGCGGGGACAGATTGCAGAGACTCGTCAAACTGTGTGTTTGCAGCACCACTTTCAATTCTGATACTTGCACAAACGCTAATCACATCCTGTGGTGATGTTTTATGAACATCTTCCAAAGCCTCGTGTCCTCCCTTTCTTTCTTTCTTTCTTTCTTTCTTTCTTTTGGTCGTAATGAAGGCGATTGGCGCAGAAACAAGCCGTGGGTTGCAGTCATCCTCCTCGCTGACGGAGGATGGAGAGGCGGGGTTTCATTATCTCATTACCTGACGAGCAGCTGAGCTCGTACGCAGAGCAACAAGGCCGTTTTCCTCTCTGTTTGATAAAACTGGTGGTTACGAGCCTGGCGGGTCTGCAGACCCTTCATCATCAGCACCTCCATCATCAGCACTTCCATCATCAGCACCAGCACCTGCCTCAGCTCAACCCCCCTTTCACACTTGCATTTGTTGCTCGTGTTCAACAGCTAAGACACCATGAGACTATTTTTCTACTTCAACCTGAGAAACATTCTCTGCCTTTGCTATTTTGGTGAAAAACAGAATTTCCGTGAAATGAATCCATGATCGTGTCCAATCTGAAGGTGCTGAACGTGTGGAAAAAGAGCTCTCCCCATCGGCGCCGCCATCGACTCACTCATCTCGCTGGCGTTCTTACAAAGCGGTCGATTCATTCTGGGCACGAAAACTCGCTCTTTCATTTGAGTTCAATCCGCAGACTTTAAATGACTCGCTTCCGAGTGGCTCGGGAGGGTCGGATTCCCGGGGGCCTCATCGCGCTGATGGTATCATAGCTCGCTGACTACAGGTGGGTCTGTGCAAAAAGGTATGTTATGATACCTATGAACAAGTATGTTATGATGAAGTTGTAAAGAGTTTTGTGTGGTGGTGGTGGTGGTGGTTCTGTAGCGGTGCATCGTCAGGCGTCCTGTCTAACCTCATCTGTCAGCCTGTCCATCACCACTGCAAACAAGAAGGGGCTCAGAGCTGATCCCTGATGGAGTCCCACCTCCACCTTGAACTTCTCTGATACCCCTACAGCACACCGTACCAGTGTCTCACAGCGAGCATACATGTCCTGCGCCAGTCTAACACACTTCTCTGCCACTCCAGACTTCCTCATACAATACCAGAGCTCCTCTCTTGGCACCCTGTCATATGCTTTTTCTAGGTCTACAAAAACACAATGCAGCTCCCTCTGGCTTTCTCTGTACTTTTCTATTAGCATTCTCAACGCAAATACTGCATCTGTAGTACTCTTCCTAGGCATGAAGCCATACCGCTGTTCACAAATGCCGACTCCTGCTCTCAGTCTAGTTTCCACTACTCTTTCCCATAACTTCATTGTATGGCTCATCAACTTTATCCCTCTATAGTTGCCACAATTCTGCACATCCCCTTTATTCTTAAAAATAGGCACCATCACACTTTGTCTCCATTCTTCAGGCATCTTCTCACTCTCTAAGATCCTGTTGAATAATCTAGCCAGAAAATCTACCGCTGCCTCTCCTAGACACTTCCACACCTCCACAGGTATATCATCAGGACCAACTGCCTTTCCACTTGTCATCCTCTTCAACGTCTTCCTCACTTCCCTTACTAATCTCTGCTACTTTGTGGTCTACAATAGTCCCCTCTTCTACCCTTGCCTCTCTTTCATTTTCCACATTCATCAGCTCTTCAAAGTACTCTTTCCATCTTCCCATCACTCTTCTAGCATCTGTCAATACATTTCCCTCTCTGTCCTTCATCACCCGGACCTGCTGTACATCCTTTCCATCTTTATCTCTCTGTTTCGCCAACCTGTATAGATCATTCTCACCCTCCTTACTATCCAACCGAGCATACAAGTCATTGTACGCCCTTTGTTTTGCCTCTGATACCTCTATCTTTACCTTTCGCCGCATCTCCCTGAACTCCTGTCTGTTCTCTTAAGTCCTCTCAGTATCCCACTTCTTCTTCGCTAACCACTTTCTCCGTATAAACTCCTGCACTTCCTCATTCCACCACCAAGTCTCCTTATCTACCCCCCCCCCCCCCACTAAGGCTGCATTACCTGCAGATCTGCCACTGATTATTCTACTTTCATGAAGTGTTTTGGCTGAGTGTTGCAGCACGGGCTCTCTCGTGTTCAGCTATTTGCAGACAAAGATATCGAGATGAATACATTAATGCGTGTAACTTGTGCTTCCAGGTGCTGCGTGGACCTTCTGTAGGTCCTTCTGTTGGCCCGTTGGACAGATGGATGTACATTTGAACAGAGTTCCATGGTGACACCACAGTAGCATCCAGAGAGAGGCAGCTCTCTGGTGAAGGACCCCCCCCCCCCCTCCACTGTTTTCAGCCGCGAGGCTGGTTGAAGTACCGGCCCAAAGATCGAGGAATTGCAGAGACAAATTAAAACTAGTTAAAATGCTAATTGCCCGCCTCGAGGGGTTGTAAAATCAGGCTCCCGGCTAATGTGTGCTGACCTAAATCCAAAGCGCTTCAAACAGGGTTTTCTCAATGTGAGAGCCTCTGCTTGCGATTGTGTCTCAGTCCACAGCTTCTATTCTCTGTTCTGCCTTCCTGAAGCCAGGCGCCTTACGCCTTACGACTGGTGATATGCTAGTCGCAGACTTAAAACTGGAAGTGAGCAAAAATCTTAGGAATGGTGGCGTTTTGCGTGAGCTGTCACAGCTCAGTCTTTGCCCGGACTTGGGGTTCATGACAACATCAACAAGTCTTTGTGTTTCATCACCAGAAAGACCGAGTAGCTGAGCCCCCCAAAAAACGGTACCAGCATGGAGGGAGAACGTTGCATGACGGGAAAAGAAGACAGTTGTAGTTTTCTACGAGTCTTTTCAAAATCTTTGTCTTTGTCTATCAGTCTTTCCATGGAAGACCCACGATCTGTAGTCTCACTGAGACCTCAAACTCTCAGAAGTGGTCTTTCCACGCGAGTCGGCTTCGACCCCCCTCACACCCGCCATCAGTCACCTGATCTCACGTCCTCAGCTGCACCAAATCAGCAGAAATTACCCGACATCTCCGCTCACATTCACTTCTACCGGCTCCCTGGTACTTCAGAACTTCTAGTGTTTCTCCTGCCTGATCCTGTCGGTTCCGATCCTGTCCATCCCGAACCCCCGTTTGATCGCCTTGTAGCCCGTTCCCGTGTTTGCCCCGCTGCCGGCAGTCGTATGGTTTGCAGAGCTCGACTGCTTTTCTGACTCCGCCACAGAAACCAAGCGGTTTCCATGGCACCACCATACGGATGTCGCCCTGGTTGTCTTTCGATCAAAAGCGCACCCCGCTTATTTGATTCACGCAAACGACACAGAAGCTCGAAGCGGCAGCGATCGGCAAAGACAAACTGGAGAGGATCGGAGAAGACGGATGAACGGGAGAATGACAGTGTGAGGCGGGCGCGGCTTCCGAGGCCAGAGGGGCTGAGGGATCGGCTGAGGGATCGGCTGAGGGATCGGCGGAGGACGGCGTTTTGTTCTCTGCCGGAGAGGCCGATTATCTGTGCGTGAGCAAATGTTGCCTAGCGATGTTGTGTACGTCAACCTTTTCAAGCGCTTGCACGTGTCCCTCGTAGCTTCCTGTCTTTTCAGCGCTCACCTCGCGTATTCTCTCATCCCCGAACGAGCCGGCGTGGCGTTTTGTTTCAAGAAGCTCGAACGGGAACAATTTGCTTATCGGAGCTTCGACTGAAACACAAGTGGCGACTTCAGCAACACCAAGGACACGTGCACAAAAGAACCAAACACATTTCCCAGATGCTCGCAGATAGAAGAGAAATTGGTAAAATTCACGGCGCATTGTGGGCTCCTTTGAAACGGCCTTCAGAAGCACGAGAGGGCTCACCGACGTGAGCCTGAATACACAAAGCATGTTTGAACCCTGGGGGCGCAGCCGCCCCTGGGGGTCAAACCACTCTTTGTTCAAAAGAAGACTTAAAACCTTCTGTTTTCAGAGTGCTTATAGTTAGCGTCACGCTAGCTCCCAGCTGTAGTCTCCCCCAGCTGAGGGATATCCCATAATAATATATCCTTTATTAATCCCTCGTGGGGAAATGGGTTCCCTGCAATGAAGCCGTGGCGGTTGAAGCACGAGCGGGAGGCTGGGGAGCAGCAGGGGAGCAGCAAGGAGGAGCCGGGAATCAACCAGGAACGTTGGCTTCCAAAGACGACGCTCGACCTCCCGCCCCTTTTACAAACCTCGCAGTGATGATCTTTCCAGTACCGGCAGTGATACATCATTAGTTCCACCCGACCCTCGGACCTCCTCTGCACGTCGCTCTCCTGCTCACTATCCTTCCCTATCGCTCTTTTTCCACAGCCGGTGGAGGCAGAGGCATGTCCAGGCCTCTTCTGGGCTGCATGCAGGGTTTCTGAAGACCACCTTAAAGAGTGCGGTCCCAGCCGGCTCTGCACCGGGAGCGTCAGAGGACAACTGGATCACGATATATAAGATAAGATAAGAACAACTTTATTCACCCCGAAGGAAATTGCTGTGCCAGAGTTTCAAGCAAAAACATAATAATAATAGATAATAGTAGGAAGGAGGGAGAATAAGAAATACAATAAAATATAAAGTGTCAAGTTAAGGCTATAAAGTGTTTTAAGGTCTTAAAAAGTACAAAGATTTGAAGATTCTCTGCAGCTGAGGGAAGAGGAATTAAAAAGTCTGATAGCCTCAAGTAGGAAAGACCTCCCGTGGCGTTCAGTGGAGCTCCTTGGTGGTTTCAGTCTACGACTGAAAGAGCTCTGACAGGACGTCAGTGTCCATGCAGGGGGTGATGGACATTGTCCATGAAGCTGAGGAGCTTCTCTGACACCTTCACCACAGACTCCAGCTCCACTCCCAGGACAGATCCAGCTGTCCTGATGAGCTTGTTGAGTCTGTTGGTGTCAGCTGTCTTGATCCTGCTGCCCAGCACACATCAGCGTAGAAGATGACGCTGGACACCAGCGAGTGGTAAAACATCTGCAGCGTGGTCCTGCAGACGTTGGAAGATCTGAGCCTCCTGAGGAAGAACAGGCATATCTGACCCTTCTTGAAGATGGCGTTGGTGTTCAAGGTCCAGTCCAGTTTATTGTCCAAGTGGACACCCAGGTACTTGTAGGTTTCCACAATGTCCACTTCTGTACGCCTGATGGTGACAAATAAATGGAATCTGACGCACGGCTTGGCTTTCGGTTCCGCCCGATCTGGCCTGAGTTTCCTGCGCCATCCTCCGAGCCGGCCGCTCTGGATACGGTCGCCTTGTCATCCCCGCTGCTAAACTGCCAATCAGCCTGTTGAAGATGTTTAACTCCGAGGCCTCCGATCGGGATCAAACCCCACGTACGCTGCCGGACCTTTCCGGGGACGCCCAGTTTTTCCCGACAACGGCGGAGGTGGAGACGGGCGTCGGCTCCCGAGGCCTGATCTCGGGCCTGTGAAGGAGGCGGGAAGGAAGATGAGGAGAGAGGAGGAGCCGCCGGGCTCATGAGGTCAACAGATTCACATCTCTGTTCTGGTCTCTAGACGTGAATAGACGCCGCCGGCTAAATTTAAAAGCTTTATTATAAAATGATGGAAAAAGAAATTGAGAACTTATAGCGCAGAGGGCAGTCAGTGCCAGATGGGCGCTGCAAGGGAGGGAAGGGCTGCAAATAAAATGGGTTACATCATCATTCGTGTAAGTTCAGCTATGAGCGCCGCGAATGGCATCGCTTTCTTTAATGTACTTTGTAATGTCTGCCGGCAAATGTCAAACATTACATTTGGGTTTTCTGGGCGACACGGCCGCTCTGGATGAAACGCTGGCATTTGAGCTACGTGGTCATTTCTGAAGTACTCGGACGTTGGCGGAAACTGGAAGAAGGTATCGAGGACGGGCGGCTCGACGGGCCGTAACCGACCCATCTGATCGGGCGGACTCGGTGCTCGATCGCCACGTTATTAGCGCTGTCCCGCTGATTAACTCCTCTGCATG
>NC_141291.1:427500-535000 GCF_037954325.1 Fistularia commersonii
CCATCCATCCATCCAGCATGTTTCTCCCTGGTTTGCTTTTCCATTTGTGGAACGGGGGCATCAACTCCCAGGTTCATGGTTGCTCCTGCTTCAGATGTCTGGAGTCATGGGCCTCCAGACCTCCCGTGTGGGCTACCACTTCACGGCCTTAAATCAACGAGCACCTTCCTCCTGAACTCGCCACCATGAATATGAGCTCTGGGATTTTTCCGTCCCTTCTACAACCCTCGAGGAACGGAAAACTGCTTCTCATGAACTTCCTCTTCTGTTGTCTTTGGTCGCTCCCTTCCACCCTCTCCTGTCCTCCTTCCCTCCACCCATGAGCCTCCTCTCCGGTCTTCCTCCAGACCTCCTCAGACCTCGACATCCTTCAATCCAGACCTCCTCCATCCCTCCTCTGTTCATGTCCGAACCATCTCGGCGTGACTTTATCTCCAGAACATCTACCACGAGTTGATCAATGACTGATCCTCGGCTCTGCTCTCAGGCTTTGTGTGGCTTTCGCCGAACAAAAAGAGAAACATCTCCACCTCTGCTTTTCAGAGTTACGAGTTAAAGCCTCCTCCATCCTTCTCCAGCTCGGAGCTCGAATAAGCGACGGGCTTGGATCGATGCGCCAAACAGCGGAAGCTTCTCCTCTCCTCGTTTTTTTTTCCCGCTGTTTTCAACAATCCCACGATGAATCTTGATGAGAGCGTTTGTTTAGAGGGAAGTCAAAGTTGTGCGCGGAACATAAATGTAACCCATCAGTTATGTTCTTGCTGTGAGGAGAGAATTTCTCAGGCGGTCCCGGGAGTCCAGAGGTGAGCCCGGTGTTAACTGGCCGCCGCCGGGAGCCTCCTTCTCTGAATAATACATTTCTCTGGGCGGAGGTTCGCCCGGCCGACGGCTCAAACGGACGGATAATAACAGGAAAATAATAAAGAATTCATTGGCGAACAACCAAGAATTGATACGTCGGTGTTACAGCGAGCGGAGGTCGGAGCCTTGAGAGCGCAGGTCAAGCGCTTTCACTCCGACCTGCCTCAGCCAGCTGACTTTGCGCTCCGGGTTGGTTATCCTCCACGGCGATGCGGAGCCCCCTCCCCCGTAGAATGCGAATGGCTGGCGCCCACAACGGAATGGCGGTGACTCCTCCGAGCCGAAGCGCGTGGGCTTTTGCACTTTAACCTTCAAGCGTCCGGCCGCGGGCGGCGGAGTCGAGGCAGGTTCTCTGGAGGACGGGTCGGAGATGCGTGGGCCGGCCTTGGAGATGGAGGACGACATATTCCCGGTAATTCGGGAACATTAAGTAGCCTAAACTGATAAACACGGCAAACGTTCAACCTGCACAAGATGTAATGCGTTGCCATGGAGATCGCCTCGCTCAGGATGCGGGTCCGCGGCGACTCTCTGCTGCCACCTGCCGGACAGAGCGGGTCATTACAGGGAGCCGCTGATATCAGGACTCGCAGTTTTAATCTCAGCTTCGTCCACCTGCTCGTAATGACTTTAATAAATCATACACTTGCGTATTTAAACGTATTTTTCTGACGTTTGCGTTGGGCGATAAGGTCTCCGTGTGTGCTCCACGGACCACACACTCGGCGAGGGTCCGTCGGTGTGCGCCGCCGGCAGCCGTCCGGGCGGAAACACGGGCGGCCGGACACCGTGCGGTTCACCTCGTTGCATCGCAGCACTTCAGGATTTTAAAGCGCGTTAAATCAAATTTAGACCGTCATTTTAGTCGGTGGTCACAGCGGAATGGTGTCCTCCCGTCGAGAGTGCTGCTTAATCCTGAAGGTAACGTCTTTTTCTCCTTCCCTTTAGATTGTGTTAGCTAAGGCGCTAGCATGCAGCCCAGGTAACTAAGCTAGTCGAACCGCTTTTTGTTTCTAATTCAAGCTCCCGTTTCTTCTTCTCACAGTCGTTATAAAATGACGCTACCGCAGTTTCTCCAACGACGCGTTTTTTCCCTTACAGCGGTTTGTCTGCGTGGATTTCTTTCTATTTATATTGAATGTTTTTTTATGTTGCCAGCTTTAGCAAGTGTTGCCCGGCAGTGATGCTAGCTGTGGTTCTCAGGGGAACCGGTGCGTGTTCCCGGTAAATCCTCCGTTACAGAGGAAACACTGTGTCCACCGAGCTTCGCCCTTTGTTTGAAACCGTTTTTGGAGACACGGCTTAATGTGAACGATACGAGGAGACGGGCAACATTTGGGCTATCTCCTTTGTATGTGCGCCTCAGTTCCATCAACTTCTTCTTCTCCTTTGGGCTGTTTTTGGTCTCCACAGTGAATCCACCTTCTCCATCTCACCCTCTTCTCTGGATCCTCCTCTCTCACACCGACTACCGTCATCTCCTCTCTCACTGCGTTCATCCATCTTCTCTTTGGTCTTCCTCCAGACCTCCAATTCCAGCATCCGTCTGTCAAAGTATTGACTCTCCCTGGTCTGTACATGACCCTGCCATCTCTGACCTTCTCTCCAAAACATCTAACATGTGCTGTTCCTCTGATAGCCTCATTCCTGATCCTCTCCATCCTGGTCACTCCCAAAGAGAACCTCAACATCTTCATCTCTGCAGCCTCTAGTTCTGCCTGCTGTCTTTTGGTCATTGGAACAGTTTCTAGTCCAAACATCATCTGGTCTCACCACTGTCTGGTACACCTTTCCTTTTATTCTGGCTGAAAGTCTTCTATCTCTTCGTTCCTTCGTTCCTCTCCATTCAGCCGCCGGCAACCATAAAAACCTATCTTTAACCTAAAAAAAAAACAAAAACTGTGCAATATTTCATCTCACTGTGCAATATTCAGAACTGTGCAATATTTCATTTCATAACAGCTACACTACAATTTTTCCTTTTATCATACTATTGTGCACTCCTTACCTCACTTGTTACTAAGACACTTATAGTTTTATCACTTGTTTACTAAGACACTTTATATTTTCACTGAGACACTTTATAGTTTATAGTTTATTTTTATTTCTAATTCTGCCTTTTTCTTTTTATTATTTATTACTGGTATATTTTCTGTAACTCTGGCACAACAATTTCCTTCGGGATTAATAAAGTTGTTCTTATCTTATCTTATCTTATCTTATCTTATCTTATCTTACCCCTGACACTTTTCTCCACCCATTCCAACCTGCTTGGACCCGTCTCTTCCCCTCTTTTACGCACTCTCCGTTGCTCTGGACTGTTGGCCCTAAGTAGCTGAAATCCTCCAGCTTCTTGATCTCCACTCCCTGGAGCCTCACCGTTCCACCCGAGTTCCTCTCATTCACACACATATATTCTGTCTTGCTGCGACTAACCTTTACACCTCTCCTTTCCAGAGCATACCTCCACCTCTCTAGATGTTCCTCAACCTGTTCCTCTGTCATCTGCAAACATCTTGGTCCATGGAGATTCCTATCTAACCTCATTTGTCAGCCTGTCCATCTGTCAGCTTCGGTTCCATCAACTGTGGAAAAAAAATAAAACCATTTCAATGATTTAGAATGAAGTAGCAGATTTCGGAAACTGCAAACCCTCAGAAAACATGTATAAGTGGTGAAGGGGCACAGTGGAGTTATACTACGTCGCTGCCGGATGCGGGTTTGGAAGTTAATGCTGTGTAAAAATGCGGTTATTTTTCTTTACCTTTTACTTTACTCTGTTGTGAATGATCTGACAAAAGGTTGACGCACGTCTTCCATGCAGGGTCTGTGACGCCTGGCGCTTGCGGTCTGGAGGTGAAAGAGCGCGGACTCTCCTGTCCCCGGTCATGTCGTTCCACCAGGACCGCGGGTGTCCGAGGGGAGGGATGCCCCCCGGCCAGCACGGCTCCCTGCAAAACTTCCGCCCGACCAACCTGAGGCCGCCCCCTCCGCAGCCCCCCGTCCCCCCTTACCATTACGACCCCCAGACCCCTCCCGGTTCAGGCTACCACGGCAACAGCAGCTACATGCCTCAGCACTCGGACTTCACGCCGTACCCGCCTCCGCTGCCCGCCCAGACCCCCGGTCCTCTCAACCCCTGCCCGGTGCGCCCGCCTTTCCCCAAGCCCCCCCTCCGGCAGGGCTTCCCCGACCCCCCGCCCAGTTTCCCGCCTCCTCCCCTGCCGAGCTCCACCGGCGGTCCCGCAGTGGGGCCCCAGGTGTCCCCGCAGAACGCCTACCATCCTTACATGATGCCCCCCGTGCCTCCGCCACCGCTGCCGCACCTACCCATGCCTCCACCGATGGCGTCTCAGTCCATGAGCTACCACCCTCCGTACTCCATGAGTTACCCCCATCCTCCCCATCCTCCCTTCCCCCCTCCCACCTTCAGTCCCGGCTACGCCCAGAGCCCCGGCTCCTTCAAGCCCGACCACAGCTTCAGGCAACGGGGGCAGTACAAGTACGAGAAGCCCGTGGACATGAGCCGGAGGTCTCCCGAGAGAGGGTACCGCCACGACGACCACCGGCAGAAGAGCCACGGTTTCGCCGACAGGCACAAAATGGACGTCCCGCCGGAGAGGAAGGACCGCGGGAGGAGCCCGGACCGGCACGGCAGGCCCGAGGGCGGGCGCTACAGGTCCGACTACGACAGGGGCCGGACCCCGCCGCGGCACCGGAGCAGGGATCGGAGCAGGTACGCCCGCGACTCTCCTCTGAGATCAGTAGGCAAAGTCACATGTTCATGGGGGGGGCTTGGGGGGGTTAGCGTGGTCCTGGGGGGCCGGGGGGACCGGGGGGTTAGCGGTTCCCGGTTCGGTTCCCGAGCTCCTCCTAGTCCAGGGGTCGGCAACCCGTAACACCCAAAGAGCCATTTGGACCCGGTTTCCTCGCAAAAGAAAACACCGGGAGCCGCAATTACTTTTTGACGTCTAAAATAAAGGTACCACTGTACAATTGCTTTTTATTACCTTTACACTTTGTATAAACAAGTGTGTAGTGAGTTGCTTCTGAAATTCACAAAGTATTGCAGAGAAAATTAAATTTTATCTATGTAATGAACTCATTTTGAGCTTTGGGCTTTCAGAGCGTGTAGCGGAGCCTTGATCTGAATTTTAAAAATAAATCGGGAAAAAATCACTGTGTCAGTAAACAATAAAAAATAAATATTTGCAAAATATCTTCATAAATATTTCTTTTACCTGGTTTATGGGACTTCTGCTCCTGAACTTCTGCGCACAATATCTGCAAATCAGGACTTTACCGGCTGGCGGGTATACCGGCTTCCACCAGTGTGACGTTATTTTGAGCGGCGAAAAATAATAAATATCATTTTATTTAATATTTCAAGATCACAATAATCTTCCAACTTAGAACTAAAAGTAAAAAAAAAAAGGAATTTGAACAAATGAAATAAACTTCAATTCAATATTTATCATTTATTTTCCCGAGCCGCAGTGTAAAGATGGAAGAGCCGCGGGTTGCCGACCTCTGGACCGGCCAGTCCAGGGGTCGTTGAGCAATACAAGGTGCCCCCAACTGCTCCCTGGCGCCGCTCCTTAGCTGCCTTCTGCTGGAGGGGTTAAATGCTGTGGTCAAATTTAGCTGATGTTGTGCTCCGTGCAGAACTGAATCTGACAATAAAGGTATGTCTTCTTCTCTTCCTCGTTTCCAAACCTACGTGATGCAGGGAGAGGTATCGCCACAGAGACAGCCGGAGGTCCCAGTCCCCTGACCGACACCGCAAGAGGCCGCGGAGGTAAACGCTCCTTCATTCGGCAGCTGATCCACAAATACTTAGCGAAGTTGCCATATGTATTTGTGCCATATGTAGTTGCCATATTTAAAATTCTAAATCCCTTGAAGCTCATGGAGATTTCTTGGCTGGCCGGGTACGAGATCTCCTCTCACTTCAAGCAGGTAGCAGTAGAAAACCCCTTAGTGGCGGTAGGGCCTATGGAATATTTGACATAACCTCCAAGCTTTGGAAGACGGTGTTACGTATAGAACAGCATCCCATCTTTGAGAAAATACAGAGAGCAAACAGAGATACTTTGTCAGAAGAGATGCCTTCTAATTTGGCTGCAGCAGCCCTCCCGAAGTATTTCCTCTCCCTCCTGCCCGGAGCTGCCAAAACAACCCTGAAATACTCGGCCGCTTTGCCGTTTTAATTCCTATTGCGTCCGTCCTTTATGGCGCCGGCCGCCCAACGTGCACCCCAACGTGCACCGGGGTTTACGAGTATGATCTCGCTTGTCAGATACCTTTTCAGCAGCAGTGAGCGGGCGTCTGAGCCCTGTGATTGACAGGTCCAGGGTGAGCCCCGCCTCTTGGCCCTGACCGCAGGAGAAGGGCGATGGAGACCCAATGAAAGAATTAAAACGTCCAAACGAAAGAAGAACCTAGTTTGTAAACTGTTGTCTCCTTATGTGTTTGAACCTGAAAATAGGGAAGAGAGTCCCTTAAACCACCGGGCGCAGAACTCCTCGTCTCATCTGTGGAGATCTTTGCTAATCATAGCAGACCTTCTCAGAGACCTTCTCAGAGACGGGCTGAAACCAGCCCTTGCCCTTTTCTCCTGTAACACAACCGGATGTCCGTCCTCGCCGACCCGGCTGCTCCGCCTGATCCCGTCACCCAGGGGCCGGAGGGTCACAAGCTGAAAAAGCTTCTGAAACACCAGGGGGGCGTCAGTCATAATTGTAACAGCTTGTGACACACACACACACACACACACACACACACACACACACACACACACTCTGCTGTGCTCATACACACACACACACACACGCATATTTGGTGTGTTGTGCTTTGACTGCTTGTTACGCAGCAACACCTGTGACACAAACAGGCACGGCGATGCACACTGCACCATCCTGCACCATCCTACACCATCCTACACTATCCTGCACCATCCTACACCATCCTACACCATCCTGCACCATCCTACACCATCCTACACCATCCTACACCATCCTGCACCATCCTGCACCATCCTACACCATCCTGCACCATCCTGCACCATCCTGCACCATCCTACATCATCCTACACCATCCTGCACCATCCTACACCATCCTGCACCATCCTGCACCATCCTGCACCATCCTGCACCAGACAGGAAAACTTGCAGTTTTTATTCCTATCTTGGAATAAAAGAGATGCAGACACCCGGAGAGTCTCCAGGTCAATGTTGGTTTGGTTGGTGCTCGGATGATGAAACACCACCGCAGAAGCTCCTCAGGGAGCCGTGCCTTTCCTGAATCCGGTGGACCGGATGCTTGGCCGGGCAGTAGTTCTCACCGCTGCCCAAACACCGTTCTGAGTCGTGGTGAGGAGGAGCTATGGACAAACCCTTGCTGCTCTCTGGCCCGAGGTCTGACCTCACCTCCTCCTCCTGATGTAACGCCATGCAACTCTAGAAGATAAATAAATCTCTTAGAAGGTGTGTTCACCGCAGCCACCTTTGTTCTGGATTCCTGCCTTTGTGTCCGGGCGGACTCCCGGCAGATGGCCCGGAATTCAAAATCGAAGCTCGTCCGAGAGCAGAGGAAGGAGTCCGGCGCCGGCGCTTATGGTGACATCTGCTGGTGGAGCCCCAGAACGCAGCTCCTCTGGTCTGCTGAGATGAGGGCTCTCCAACGGAGAATGCAAAATGCAAAAAAACCCCAAAACAAGTTTATTGATCCGTGCAGGCCGGATAGCGAGCCTCGGTCCGTCTGGGTCCGGAGCTCCGTCCGCGGGTGAAGGATCACCAGGTGTCCACCTCTGACCTCCTGGTGATTCTAACAGCTTAAAACAACACAGAGAGGAAACATCACGCCGTTGATACCGATCCGTGCTTTGTCAGCTCCGTGTCGCGGCACCGGCAGGTCGCGTGTCTTCAGGTTGGCGGAGGCGAACGCTCGGACTCCACCGCGCTGACCGTGATCCTCGTTCCTCCTCCGCAGCCGCTCCGGCAGCCGGGACAGGAAGCGAGGCCGCTGGGAGGACGAGCGCGAGCGGCGGTCCGAGGGCTCCCTGGGCCCCAGCAGGGAGCGGAGCTACTCCTCCGTCAGGAGCCGAGAGCCCGAGGAGGCCTTCGCCGAGCGGGAGAGGGAGAGGGAGAGGGAGCAAGACCGAGAGAGGGAGAAGGACAAGGAGAAAGGGGACGAGGAGAAGGAGGAGGACCTTCTGAAACCCGCCTGGATCCGCTGCACCCACGCCGAGAACTTCTACTCCAACGACCCCATGGACCAAGTGGTACTTCACCGTCCTTGTATCTGACCTGTTCTCCGTCGGTACTTTCTCTTCACAGACGGGTGATGATTGAACTGTCCTATCTAGGAGTAGATGAACTGCTGAAAGTGGAGAACGTTATTTTGGATTTGTAGAGGAGGTCGGCGTCACAGGTGCTAAATTGGTTTGAGCGCCGTAGCAGAGAGCGGCCGTTCAGAGAGATTATACAAGAGCCTGAGAAGAAGTTAGGTCGGAGGTACCTGTTTGGAGGTCTTTGCAAACAAAGATCTCCTGCCGGGCTCGTGCCGGAACCGGGCAGATGGACCGATGGAGAGTGCGGTGAGAGGTGTAGGACAGGCCGCGTTAGGTCTCTGGATCTTCTCGACCATGATCGTGAAATGATCCTCAGAGCTCTGGAAGACCAAAAAGGTTTGAAAGTAGGAGGGCAGAATGTCTTGAAGTTGCACTATGCGGACGGTACCGTGGTCCTGGCAGAGGACCATCAGCAGAGGACCTTCAGAGGCTCCTGGAGGTGGTGGGTGCAGAGAGGGAGAGGAAGGGGTCATCAGTAGAAGAAAGGAGCTCCAAGATGGGTTTATCATACAGGGCTCCTCAGTCGCTCCATCACAGAGGAATCTGGATGTGACACCAAGAGAAGGTTCGCTCTGGACAAATCAGCTCCACGGGAGCTAGAGAACCTTCTCAGGAACGGGACGCTGCTATGTTCACCATAGTTAGTAACATCTGACTTGGAGAGCGCTTGAAATGTGGTTTCTCAGGAATGTTGAGGATTCCAAAGGCAGATGAGGTGATGAAGAGCTGTGAGAGGCAGGAAAGATGTGGAGAAAGGATGGCTCGGAAAACCAGTCATTGAAGAAAGAGTTTGAAGGGAGAGGAGGCAGAAGAGGGAAATGGATCTTGTGGAAGGTCCGTCTTAATGAGATGTTGGGCGAGAGGTGGAGAAGATCGGGCGGCGAAGCCGAGTAAGACGCCTGAGGGCTGAGAGGTGTTGCAGCTCGTGATGGCTCCCCCTGGGGAGGAGGTCACCTGAGATCAGCTGAGTGGAGGCAAACTGTGCTTGCAAGGTCATCAGCACCTCCTGTGTTTGAGCGGAAACCTGGAGTGGACGATGGCAGGGGAGCAGACCTGATGCTAGGAATGTTCTGGAAGCAGCAACTCTAAGATCACATTCTAGGCTCCAAGAATATCTGTCTGGTCCTTAGTGGATGTTTTTTTATTTATGTCCAAGATTGAGGCCCCTCTGAGGTGCATCCTGGTTCCTCAGAAGCCCCAGCAGATAGCCATGAGGGCGGCGAGATCCCTCCTCAGGCAGCGGCGTGCTTCCTGGCCTCTCGGCCCAGAGTTGCCATCTCAACCTCTCCTAAGTGGCTCTTTGCAAAAATCACCGTCTGGCCTTTCAAAGCCCCTCTGATGTGGCTGGATCTTCAGGATGTTTCTTCTGATAGTAGACCTTTGGATGCTCCTCCTGATGAGCTGCGGCCCTTTGATACAGCCAAAGATCACTTAAAGGCCGCCTCGGATTTGGTCCAGCTTTAATAGGCACATTCCTCCTCTGCGATGACAGCAGATGGTATCTGTCTTTGAAGGGCGTGTGCACGTGCGTGTGTGTGTGTGTGTGTGTGTGTGTGTGTGTGTGTGTGTGTGTGTGTGTGTGTGTGTGTGTGTGTGTGTGTGTGTGTGTGTGTGTGTGTGTGTGTGTGTGTGTGTGTGTGTGTGTGTGTGTGTGTGTGTGTGTGTGTGTGTGTGTGTGTGATTGAGGGATCTTTGAGGTCCAGGGTTTGCAGGTCGTCCTAAAATAAGAGGTGTATGGGCGGTGATCACACACCTCCTGTTTGTTCTCTGAGGTCTGAACACATTGGGGTCTGACTGTCCTGCCCTGGTGTCCAGGGAGACTCCACCGTGGTGGGCACCAGCAAGCTCCGAGACCTCTACCAGCGCTTCGAGGAGGAGCTGGGCCGGAGGCAGGAGCGCGCCAAGGAGGCCAGGCCCAAGTGGGAGCCGCCCAAGACCAAGCTGGACGAGGATCCAGGTGGGTGACCCCGCAGGAAGGAGAGCAGAAACCATGATTGTGCAGTGTCAGGAAATTCTAGCAAGAAAAAGTGGAATTAAATCTTCAAAAAGGGAAATTCATTCATTCATTGATGGTCCACTGCTGGGCCTGCACTCAGGGTTGCGGGGATGCTGGAGCTTGTCCAGGCTGTCATGGGGGTCCAGCCGAGCCCCAGGCCCGGACCCATCACGGGGCCTCATCGTATCGAGGCATACGAACATTCACCCTGTCGTTCCAACCTTCTGCCGCGTGAGTTTGGATGCAGAGAGGAAACCGGATAAACCCCCCCGACCAGGGAGAAGGTCCCTGCTTGGAGTCTCCATGGTTTCCCCGTGGAGTTCCTCAGTGTTCTCCAGGTTCCTCCCACAGTCCAAACTCATGCAGGAGGTTCGGCGGAGACCCTGCGTTGTCCAGATGTGTGGCTGAGAGGGTGAACGGTTGTGTGTCCAGCAGCGGCAGGGATTGGCTCCAGCGACCCTGCGACCCCTGAGGCCTACTGAGGCCTCCTGAGGCCTCCTGCGACCCCTGAGGCCTACTGAGGCCTCCTGAGGCCGAGCACCGGCGGAAACCGAACGAATGCCTCGCTGTGATCGGAACCCGTTCGGATTTGTAATGGAGATCAGCGGTCGGTCTGAGTCGTCTGTTAGGTCGCCGTGGCAACCGGGGCCCCGCCTCACCAGGAGGGGTGTCAAACACCATGTCGGGTTATCTATTTCCCTTCCTCCCCGTCCCGGCTGCGTCGTGATGAATCCTCACCTGCTGCCATTTTGAAGGAGCGCCGCCGAACGGGAGACAATTCCCTACGTCTGTCGGCAAGCTGTCCTTATTTACATGCACGCAGAGGAAAAAACAAAAACCCCTCCGCCGTCTCCTCAGCAGTGCATTAGGCCGCGACAGAGATTCATCTGGGTGTTCACGATGGTATCTGCGGCGCTGTCAACCAGATTGGCTCTCTCGGAGTCTTAATGAAGGCAATCTCACCCAGAGTGAAAAATGTTCCCGACAAGTTTGTGTCTGGAGGTCTGAATAGGACCCTCGTGAGGCCTGGAGAAGTTGCCACCTAATGTCCATCCATCTAACCGTCTTCTGCCGCTCATCCTGGGTTAGGTCTTTGGGGAGACGCAGACGTCCCTCTCTCTGTCCACTTGGTCCTGCTCTTCTAGCACCTCTTCATCTGGTCTACATCCTCTGGATGTGGAGGAGCAGTAGCCCTGCTCTGAGCCCCTCCTGGGAGGAGCTCCTCACCCTACTTCTAAGGGAGAGCCTGGACCCCCTGGGGAGGAAACCTGTGTCCATGATCTGGGTCTTTGGGTCTCCACCCACAGCCGGTTGACATGTCAATCGACCACTAAATCCAGAGCTTCATCTTTCCTCTCCGCTCCTTTGCCACGACGGACCGACGAAGAATCCATCTGTGTCCATCTCCGGCTCCATCCTCCCTCTCCTGAGCAAAACCCCAGATGTTTGAATCCTCCGCTCGGAGCAGAATCTCCTCCCCGATCCGGCTGAGGACCGACGCCTCGGATTTGGAGGTGCAGGATTTCCAGACCGTCCGGAGCAGTTGGGCGTGCAGAATATCACCTCTCACCTTCTAGTACTCTCACCCTCTTGCCCAGTAAAAGGCAGTGTTTCCGCCTCGTTGCATCCAAGTGCTCGGTCCCGGGGGTATGTAGGGCTTCTGTAGATCGTCCCGCCGGCGCCCGAGGCTCAGCGTTGGTGAGAAGGTGGTTGGTAGCGTGACGTGACGTTGACCCGTAGGTCACCAGCTGTGCACCTACATCCTCGGAGTACCTTCACTTAGAACCCCCTTTTTTTTTCCTCTCCTTATGTTTCCCGCGTGATTCGGTGCGTCGGCGTCCCGCCTTAACCCCGAAGAACCCCGTCAAAACACACCTAAATTAGGGAACGCACCCGGCCCTCTGCTGCATCATCAGCGCCGCGTGAACAATTATTTCCCGACAAGGGGCTGTCAGAAGCGGCCGTACAGTCGGCGCGCTTTAAAAGCTCCCTGACAGATTGCTGCGCTGACACTTTGCACAACGGCTGGCGAGGGGCACAGCCGGGCGCAGCTTATCCTCGCAAATTGTGTTTCCTCTGTCATCCCCCCGAACGGCGGTGTGATTAAAGACCTTTTTGGTGGCTTTTTCTCTCTTGCGGGGGTCGGGGGGTTCAGACGACAGCAGCAGCGACTCGGACTGCGAGTCGGACGGCGAAGGGAGCTCCTGCTCCAGCAGCTCCGACTCCGAGGTGTTCGACGTCATCGCCGAGATCAAGAGGAAGAAGGCTCACCCCGACCGGCTGCACGAGGAGCTGTGGTACAACGACCCGGGACAGGTGGGTCTCCGTCCTCTTCACGGGCTGCTGCTCACCCTGGACACGGGACTCCGAGCAAGACTCAGTAAAATGGCTGCGCAGTGCTTAGATTTTCACCCTCCCGGTAAGGAGCTCCCTGGTTGGATTCCCACGGGCGGCCGTTCTGTGTGGAGTCTCCATGTTTTCCTCGGGTCTGCGTGGGGTTCCTCAGGGTTCTCCTCCGAAACCAGGCAGGAGCTTCATCGTGGACCCTGAAATTGTCCAGGTGTCTTCATTGACAACCATTCGCCCTCTCACTCACACATCTGGACAAAGTAGGGGCTCCGGTGACCCTCCTGCATGCTTTTGGACCGTGGGAGGAGCCTGGAGATAGAACACGGACACGCCACACAGGAAGGCCATCTGCTGGAATCCAACCAGGGACCTTCTTGCTTTTTGTGGGTGTGTGTGTGTGTACACACAAGTCCAAACCCACTCCCACTTACAAGCAGCTACGCTGATTGTTGCAGAAACATCAGTCATTCTTTTTGTTCCCAAAAGAAGCTGTTCCCAAAGCCGGGGAACCCCGGTGAACCTCGGAGCTCCTCTCCCAGCGCCCTGATTTACGTGTTTCCTCTGTGAGCAGATGAACGACGGCCCCTTGTGTAAGTGCAGCGCCAAGGCCAGACGGACAGGGATCCGCCACAGCATCTACCCGGGGGAGGAGGTATGACTCCGCCGGAATAAATCACCCTCTCGTAACCTTGGAGCTTCATCATTGCGGCGTAGCAAGGACGCCGGTTGGCAGCGGCTAGTCTCTTTTTCATTTGATGAGACGGCGCGGGTATCCCCGGGAAGACGCGACGTTCACATTTCCCTGGTTAGGTTACGTTCCATGATCTGAGATGATTTAAAGTTCATATGTCTGTAACATCCCACATCAAATTGGCCATCTTTTTTTATTTTATTTTTTCCATTCGGAGGGCGTCCGAACCCCCTCTGCGTCTGAGCTGCGCCCCTGCAGCGCCAGCGGTGGTACCGCTTTAAAACACTAGAGGGTGCAAAGTGCTGCCGCCTGAAGAGCAGGCTTGCGTCTCAAGGAAAATTAGAGTGTCATTGATGTACATTTTTGGGGATTCAAGTAATTGATAAGACAATTGAAAATATAAAAATACAATGAAACAGTGCATCATTCAAACCCAGGATGTTTGTTTTGTTTCCCCCCCCAGCCGGTGAAACATTGCCGGCAGATGAACAACAACGCGGGGAAACTGTTCCACTACCGGATCACCGTGTCACCGCCCACCAACTTCCTGGTATGAAGTCAGCGCCTAATCACAAAATTATAGATATATGAATGTGAAGTTCAGTCACGTGGCGGCGTGCAGGCTGATTCCCTCGACCCTGTCCTCTCCATGGCAACCCGAGCCGAGCGGTCCGGCCCGCGGCCGCTCTGCCACGGGGCCCGGCTTCGGCCGGACGAGTCCAGAAGGCGCCTCCAGGGGGAGGCGTCCGTCCGCAGCTGGTCCGCTCCTCGGGACAAGAAAAACAATATAATGAGATCTGTGTTTTTGACAGCGGCGCCCCCTCCCCCTGTAATAAAGCATGCAGTAAATAATGGATGCCCCTCCCCTGCAGGACGGGTTGTGTTTGCGCTGTCACGGACGCATCAATCACCGAGTGTGTCACCGCGCCGCCGCTCTTTTTCAGACCGACAGGCCGACGGTGATCGAATACGATGACCACGAGTACCTGTTTGAAGGCTTCTCCCTCTTCTCCCACACCCCCCTCACCAATGTAAGCCACCGCCGCATGAATTTTACACCAACAAATGCCACCACCGAGGACTCGGTCTGGCGTCCTCCTCCTCCTCCTCCTCCTCCTCCTCCTCGTGGCAGTTGTCACGGCGCTTTTTCCTTGACAGGTGTATATATGACAGATTCTGTCAGACTTTACAAAGAATGAGGCAGGAGGTTCACCGGGGCTCTGACAGCCTCAGTGTGTGCTTTGACACCCCGGGGGCTGTTGTACGTACAGAAATACTCGGGCAGCATGCAGGGATATATATATATATATATATATATATATATATATATATATATATATATATATGTATGTGTGTTTGCATGAAATATTTATTGTTTTATTTTTAAAGGAAGCCTCAGGCCAGCGTCTTGTACAAATGACCGACCCATCGTTGGCGTTTTAAGTGTGACTTTTTCTGGTGTGCATCCGGGAAAAACTCAGACCCTCGCCCCCCCCCTTCACCGGCGCGACCTTTACTGTCTGATGATCAATGGCGCAGGCGCGGCGATCGAACGGCGTTACCCAATTAAAGCCCCTCGTCCCAAAACCCCGTCGATAAGCGGAGGAAGAGTTAATGGCCTGAAGTGCAAAGGCCCGGCCTCTGGGTTCGGAGCAGACAAATCTAAAATAATCACAGATCAAATGGAGGAACTTCATCTCCATCAGACAGTGTGGTAACTGAGTGTGTGTGTGTGTGTGTGTGTGTGTGTTCACCAAGCTTTCACAGTTGGTTTCCTTTCCCTCGGATTCTGCAGAATCTCTCACAACGAGACCTTCCCTTCGCTCCTCTGGCCAGGGGTTCGACTCCTCGTCTCCCAAACCTACTCCTCTCTGACCTTGTTGCAGAGCTTTCTCTCTCTCTCTCTCTCTATCTATGTCTCTATCTATGTCTCTCTCTCTCTCTCTCTCTCTCTCTATCTATGTCTCTATCTATGTCTCTCTCTCTCTCTCTCTCTCTCTGACAAAAAGCCCCATCAGTGACTGTCAAACATTAGCGGTTGGGACTTGAAAGCGTGGCTGCTTCCTGCAGTGGTTTGAGCCGTGGGAAGTTGAAAAGCGAGCGACGAATCAATAGGGCACCGCCGGAACCCGCCTTCTGGAGAGGCGGCATACGTTATATTTTTTATTTTATTTATTTTTTGTTGCGTTGGCTGCATCCGCACTCTCTCATTTTTAGCCAAACGTACCCGCCCCAGAATATTAAGTCAGTCGGTCAATATGTGTGTGTGTGTGTGTGTGTGTGTGTTTGAGCGTGAGCGCTCCCTGGAAAAAAACATGTCCCGAGGATTAGCCACGATTTGAACTGGATAATTTAAACGGCCCTTGTTAAAAGCCAGGGTAAACACTTTGGCGGCGGTGCGGGGATTAGAAAAACCTTGGAGCATGGCGCTATTAGCCTCTGCTAGTTAGCCGGCGGAATGGGCCAGAATAAATGTAGCTCACAGGTTAATCTCCCAGAATGGCCCCCCCCGCTCTGACAACAAAGACCGTGTAACTGGGGAGATTAAACAAAGAAGAGCGGGCTTATCTGTTTAGCAATATTTGAGTTACTTAAATGTCAAGTGCCAGGTCCACACACACAGATGTATGTGTGTGTACGCTGCATGAAACTACATCTTTACACACTTGCCAAATTTGCCCGTGCAGCGTCGGGCGGTTCCCGGGGCGCCCAGACGTCTTCCAGCTCGGACGTACGCTGGGTTTTGTCAGGGATGGGGTCTTAATGAGTGTCTTCCTTGAGAGTAACGAGCGCCGCCCCCTTCTTCTGCTTCTTCTTCATTATCGCAGATCCCATTGTGCCGGGTGATCCGCTTCAATATAGATTACACCATCCACTTCATAGAGGAGATGACACCAGAGGTCAGTAAAACCCTGCTTTATCTCCACGTCTACTTCCCACTCCTGTCTTTGTTTTTATCCGGAGCGACGGCGCCGAGCTCCATGTCGCCCCTCCTCACACCTTTGTGCCCGGGTAATCCATGTAGAAGAAGGAGCGGGGACTCTTCTCCTGGTTTTAAAACCCGCGCATTCCGATTGCATCGGCAAAGCGGCTTAGTCGATAAAGTCCGGGGCAGTGGATTTCGTTCCATCAAGGGCCGTCGCTGCGCCGCTAACATGGTGCGTCTGCATGGCGAAAGACGGACGGGCGCCGCCGTCAGCCTCAGCCGCATCCACACGGCCGGACGTGCACCGTGCACACACAGTGCACATCCACTCTTGCCTGAGCGGGCGCCTACTCTGTCAGGTTTACAACATCGTGTTCTTCATTCATTCGTCTTCGCCGTTTGTCCTGCACTCGGGGTCGCCGGGCCGCTGAGCCTACCCCCGCTGTGATTGGACGACGCGCTCCCGTTCACCCTCTCATTCACCTCGTGTAGAGACGCAGACGTCCTCCCCTGTCATTCACATGTTCTGAGAATTTAGGCTCTCCGCTGAAGCTCCTGCATGGGTGGGACCCCGAGGAACCCCTGCGGAGACTCCACGCTGTGGAAATCCAACCAGTGACCTTCAGTGCTAAACACTCGCGCTGGATTTACACTAAATTATGACGCCGCTGTGGTTGTTACGTGTCCGTCTTTGGTTCCTCCGTCCGGCTGAGCTTCATCGCACACACCGTGCCTCATCGTTAGCTCGCGGTTCTTGGCTGCAAAGTTGGATCCCATCACGGCGCCTTCCGACCCTCTTCTCCTCTGCTCCCAGAACTACTGCGTCCGAGGCCTGGAGTTGTTCGCCTCCTACCTGTTCCAGGACATCCTTGAGCTGTACGACTGGAACCTGACGGGTGAGTGGACCATCCGCCGCCACGCCTCACACGCCAAGATCCGGGAGGTCCCTCTGCCAAACACCACGCGCCCTCAAGCTGCAGGTCGCAATCTTCTCGCTCCCGGGTGACTGCTGATCACGCCGATGATGATTTCCAAGATGTAGAATCCAACATCTGATCGTTGGAAATCTGGTGTTCAGTGCTGTAAAGATTAGCAAAGCTGTTTAGTTTGTTTCTGAGGGTTCCTCACGGGTGATGTACATGATAGGAATAGACTCCGTGCATCCCTGAGAATGATGCCCCCGGGTCCCTCGGAGCTTCCTGTGGTTGCCCCTGGTGACGGGAGCAGAGGGGGAAACGCGTTGTGTCTAAAATACAACAATACGCTGCTGGAAGAGCTCGGCTCGGAGATAAAGACCAATGTGTTTGCTATTCGTTCCAGGTCCCGAGTGCGAGAACGAGGCTTTCGGATGCCAGCGGTTCCACTTCATGCCGCGCTTTGTGCGCTTCCTACCCGGTAAGCCGTCCCGGCTCGGCCCCCTGCCCGCCCGCCGGCCGCTCGCCGTGGAGTATCGGCGTTCTGACCCCGTCCGTCTGGATGTCGGCAACCCACAGAGCCGCAGGGGGTTTTATGGTGCGGCGGCACGGCGAGCAGCGCGCGGCGGCGCAGCTACACACGATGGTGCTGGTGCGCCGTCGCATCCAGCTGCCGACGCCTTCACCTGCTTCTCCATCAGAAAACAATTCCTCTCCCAGATATCTCCCAATTTAGCCGGCCACAAACACTCATCTGCTTCTCTTTGTGCAGAAAGCACCTGTCTAATTCAATGTTTCTGATATCATCTGCGAACAGAGACGCCGGCGCCGCGGCGGTGGCGTAATGACAGTGCTTGGGAGTGGAGGGGAGAGGGGGCGCCGCCGTGCATTTATTAGCGTCTTAATGCATCCCCGCTACTGGGAACACATTTGTGTGGACGTCCACATGAGCGTCAGTAAATGGAGGTCAATCAGCGTTGCAGGAGTGTCTATTAAACTCCCGCTGTTTGACTCAGACACTCAGCGGATTGGTCCGGCGCTCTCCTTGTCCCCGCGGCATACGTGCGCAACACACTAGTTTGAGTTTACCGTAAAGGCATTATTCTTCTTGTACGGCCGGCGCCGCGGCCGACCATGTACGCTCGCCTCCTGCGCTCACCCAAACAATGAGCGGGAACGCTTTCACACCATGTTTGCAGGGGGCATTTTCGTGCGCCAAGGATCTGGTTTTTAGTATTATCGCCAAGGTAACCTGGAAAAAGAAAGGTCTACTTTTTTCACTCGTGACTTGGAAAAAAGACAATAGGCAGGCAGTTTGCCTCCAGGCAGTTTCATGTGGAAAAGGTGTTTAAGAAGGGCTTTATGATGGGTGGGAGTCTTTGCCCCCTCAGGTCGGCCAGTCCTTTGGTCTGCCCTCTCCTGATGAACCCCCAGCGTGGATCCGGCAGCCCCTTTATCAGGCGCAGACGTAAACCTAGTACAAGTCCGTGACATGTTAACCAGGGGTTTAAGCTGCTGGTCGTATCTCACACCCCAGCCTGAATCCTGCTGACCGAGAAGCAGGCGATGTGATGATTTTGAACATTTCCAAATGACAACAATGTCAACAATGAAGCCGCACCGTCGTGACCTTATAAGCAGCATATAAGCTCCTTCTCACCGGGGGGAGAAAAGAGTTTTCTTGCTTAAAAAAAAGTTTGTCCGGCATTAAGGAAGTCCCTCAAACTCCCGACGCCTTCTGTGTAAAGTCTGCATATCCGAAGATCCCTCGTTTACTAATCATATTTTCTTATGGGCCTAATTAGCGATGAAGCCGGAGCGGGAAACACGTCCTCGGCTGCAGACGCTGGATTCAGACCCTGAACCCAGGCACTTTAAAAGATGCAGAAGTTAATTTGTTTATTAGGAGAAAAGGATTATTTATGCCGGCGTCTCTGAAAAGGTCCCACCGGCCGCTGAAGATCTGGATCCCCGTGCTTCCTGCGAAAGAAATGAGATTATCGCGGGAACGCCGCTTCTTATAATTCTGTAAAGGTTTCTGAAAAGCCTCACAGCGTCTTGATTTACATTCATTGGTAACTGTGTGTGTGTGTGTGTGTGTGTGTGTGTGTGTGTGTGTGTGCAGACGGCGGGAAGGAGGTGCTGTCCATGCACCAGGTGCTGCTGTACCTGCTGCGCAGCAGCAAGCCGCTGGTCCCCGAGGAGGAGATCGCAGACATGCTGCAGTGGGAGGAGCTGGAGTGGCAGAAGTATGCGGAGGAGTGCAAGGGCATGATCGTCACCAACCCGGGCATGGTGAGGCCTCGCCTGACGTTCGCCCCCTTCATCCACCCGACACGCCGCTGCAGGAGTTCCATCGGCCTGTTGGCTCCAGAGACACCGGCGGCCTCTCCTTTTATTCTCACGGGCTTTATATGGGTTCCTTTTTAAAGGAGGGGACGGTAACGTGCCGGGGGAGATGGCAGGATGTCACAGCTGAATATGACTCACCTCTGGGGGGCCGGGCCGGACACCTGCCATGGGGTGGTTGGTTCGGCTCGTCCTCCCGGCGCCCCATCGGGTCTCTGAAACCTTCTGCAGAACAGTCAAGTGGTTTCCCTTCATCTGGCGGGAGGCTGAAGTAGATGTGAAACAATGGCACGTCAGTTACATCACCTGGTCCATGTCGTCAAACTCCAAGGCTGAACGCCGGCTCCGTCGTCCGCGCCGACACTGCTGGGAAACAACCGGTTCAAAACCGACCCGCGTCA
Source organism: Fistularia commersonii (assembly GCF_037954325.1). Lineage (NCBI taxonomy): Eukaryota > Metazoa > Chordata > Actinopteri > Syngnathiformes > Fistulariidae > Fistularia > Fistularia commersonii. The sequence goes on from NC_141291.1 coordinate 447,339, forward strand.
ATAAACACCTCCCGGAGCCCCCTTGTGATTGGCTGATGATAACCGCTGATATGTAGAACATGTCACAGCACGCCGTGGGCTCGGTGACAAACCTGCAGGGCGGCGACCCGGTGCCGTTAATTGGGCCGTACTGCCATTTGATCATATTTGGTCCTTTTGCGCCTCCTCGTCTCAAACCAATCAAACGTGACAAGCTCAAGTGATTATTCGTAACCCCGGCGCCGCGGCCAGACGGGGACAGGGCCGTCGTCGGCCCCCAATCAGCGGCGTCGGGGGCGGGGGGGAACGCGCCTCCGTCGGCTCCGCCGTATAGGAATTAGCATTCGCGATGCATCGGTTTTGCAATCAGAGTTGATTACGTGGCTTTAAACCCGAAGGCGCCGGGCCACCTTTGGCTCTCCGCTCCCGTTTATTTATTATTTGTTGGCCGGCCGCAGACGTCTGGTGTCAAGGTGAGACGGAGCCCGGGGCCATCTGCCGCGCTACTCATCACGCCGTCTGCCGACGCCGCCCCCTCTGATCTCCCGACGCCCGACAGGACGGCTGTGATTGGGGAGTCAGATGAGGACATGTCAAAGATGACGGCGGCGACTCGCCGTCTCCTGCGCCGCCACATTCAGACGTACGCCGTTCTCCTGGAATCCTGACGCGTGTTTTCCGTCTCCTCCCCCAGAAGCCCAGCTCGGTGCGGATCGACCAGCTGGACCGCGAGCAGTTCAACCCGGACGTCATCACCTTCCCCATCATCGTGCACTTCGGCATCCGCCCCGCGCAGCTGAGCTACGCCGGCGACCCCCAGTAAGGCCGCCGCTCACGCACACACACGAGCGTAAATGTCACAGCCCCGTCCTCCCGCCGCTCCTGATTGGGTGTCGGTCTCCCCGGCGTCACGTCGGGGCCGGCGTCACGTCGGGGGTCCAGGTGTTTGTCCAGGGCGGGGGTGCGGAGAGATGGATGGCACGGGGGAGCGGACAGATGAGAAAACGAGTGGCGTGACATTTTCACATGCGCCGTCACAGGGCCTGGGTTTTCTTTAATTCCCGCCGCACGCTCGGCCGGGGCGCCGCACTGTGCCCGCGCATAATTAACAGAAGACGCTTGTGAAAGCGGCTCTGATACGGCGGCGCCGGCTTCCAACGCTACTCCTTCGGTTCAAGCTCCTTTTTTTTTTTTTTTAGTTATTTTCAACTTAAACCTCCCCACCGTACGGAGGACGGCGGGATGAAGATGCAAACAAGAGGGCGAATATTAGGAAATCCATTTAGGCTGAAGCGGTTTGCTTCCTCTCTCTGACTAATGCCCTCTCTCCCCCGCTGCTGCGTTTTAGCCGGCTGCCCGCTGAGCACTTTCATCCCCCCGCCGCCGCCATGTCAAACTTCTCAAAGCAGCAGTCAACGACAAATTTATGGATGGACTGGGACGTCATTAGCGGCTGCAGAAGGGGCAGGAAGGGCTAATGATGCGTGCAGCGAGGGCAGGAGCCGCCGTTGATTGCGGCGGCGCCTCGGACTCCGCGACGGCACATATTCGCTCGGGAGCTCTGAGGACGCCGCGCCGTCCTCCGTCCTCCGCCCTCCGCCGGCCGGGGACGACGCCGACGCCCCGTCAGCTCATCCGTCTCGCTGCGAGCGCCGGCCGTGGCAAGGAGGGGAAATTAGTTTGAAATGCCTGGAATATTTTGGCGTTAAGTCTGGGAGAACGTCACATTTTTTTAAAGAAGGCAAAAACGCCGCTGTGCCGCAGACCTTCAGCGGGACATAAAGAAAAGCGACCTCCCAGCAAACGACAAAGTTCTTCAGCGCATTGATGTGTAACCTTGTCTCTCTTTTCCAATCCGAAGAAATAGATGAGGATTCTCCGGGCGCTGCGACGAGGGGCAGAAAACCCACGCTCTCAGATTCTCCCTTTTTTTATCCTCAACGGCATTCCGCGTTGTACGGCGTCGTCCTTCGCCCCTCCTTCTGTCAAACCAGGAATAATAATAAGAAGACCAGAGCTTGACTCTACAACTGAATCTGATTTATTTATGCTCTGCGTCTCCAGCAACATCCTGCCTTTAAATCAATGCAGGTGTTTATTGACTTAACCTAACCTATTCTTAAATCTACGTATTTAACACAGGTCCATGAGTGCACTTGATGGTTGAGCCTTTTTTTTTTTCCACTGCTTCGGTGTGATGACACGGTAACAACCGTGTGTATGTTTTTGTGGGTGTGTAAAACATAGAGATTCCCGCTCTGGGAGCCCTGGCTTTGCAGAGCGGAGTCCCGGCCTGAGGACGTAAGGGAGGCGTGGAAGTGAAAAGGCAGCAGATGCTAATGAACGCGCGAGCGTCGGAAAGGTCACCGGGGTGGGGGGGCATCGGGGGGCTGGACCGCCTCTCTCTTCTCAGTCCGCCGTGTCCGTCTCTAATGAAGTCTCGGGTATCAATAACTCCTCTCTTCCACCCACCAATGGTAATTGAATGTATCCGGGTACGTGAGGACGGCCTCTCCTGGATGGGAACGGAGTGCTCGCGCCCGGCCCCCCCGGCCCCCCCGGCCCCCCCCGGCCCCCCGGTGCATCAATCAGGGGCCCTGATTGAAAGGAGCCATGGCGAGGCTGACGGCGAGCGCGGCAGCTACATGTCACCTTGCTGATAACTCGCCTTTCACATGCAAATGAGCACAAAGACAATGAGGTTCCGTGGGAGACGGGGAAAAAGAGGTGGCGAGGTAGCGAGGTAGCTCCCCCCCCCCCTCCCCCCTCCTCCATGTCAGAGTTGCTGAAGTGGTTCACGACTCGCTGCCTTTCTATCAGAGGAGGGCAGAGTGGCGGTCGGTGCACGAGCGCCGTCCCCGGCACCCACATCTAAAACACACTCTTTTGTGTCCGCCGCCCTCAAACAAAAGCGGCTAATGCTACACCGGCCGCGGGCGACTGCTAAATTATGTTTAATATCAAGCAGCTGCAGATGAAATATTGATGTGTTGTTGCAGAGCCGGGGAGAATGGGAGATCTGGTGTCAGCCTGACATCTCGCTCGCTCTTCTTCCCTTTTTTATTTATTATATAGATTTATTTCATCCCCCCTCCCTGTGCTGCCGGCAGGTATCAGAAGCTGTGGAAGAGCTACGTGAAACTACGCCACCTGCTAGCTAACAGCCCCAAAGTCAAGCAGATTGACAAGCAGAAGCTGACGCAGAGAGAGGTGAGTCCGAGAAGTAGAAGGAATATTTTCAGCCCATCTTCCCCGCACGTCCCGCCCTCCACGTTCTGTCTGGATGTTTCTTTTCCTTTTTCACCCCTTTGTCACTGCCGCGACGCCAAATCATCCGCTGTCATAGACACAGAATAAACATGGACAAAGTTCTGTGCATGCATTCACATACTTGTATTACAATTGACTTTTCTGGAACGTATAATATCTAGAAGTAGCTTCTTGCACTTTCACCATGCACTTCTCAAAGGTGTGCGAGTTCGCATTAGTCAGAGTTAGGGGTCGATTTCATTGCCGTGCTCATGCTAAGCTCCATGCTAACCGCTTGCGCCGACCTCACATTTAGCTGAGGACTTGTAGCTTGTCAACATGAGTCAATATGGTTTGATTTCTTAGCCACATGCTAACAGTTAGCGCCGACCTCTCATTTTCTAGCCGTTTGTTCACCTGCGTCTGCGTTTTCAGCGGGGGGGTCGCAGCCTTATCGCGTTTGTCATTGCAGTTCGATTCTTCCTTGCTGCGTTCATGCTAAGCTAGAGGCTAACATTTCTGCAGAACCCTCTTTTTGGACTCTTTCATTCACCCCCTCTCCCTTGTCTGTTTTTGTTTTTACCGAACACCTCAGTGGTTCTAATACAGCAACTGTAGCTTGTAAAGGAATCAAAGCTGCGCCTGCGTGCGTGTGTGTGTGTGTGTGTGTGTGTGTGCAGCGAAAGCTGCGACTCAAATGACTGTGTTTTCTGGAGCAGTTCTATGGCGCTCCCCCGCTGTCAGGACGCGACCGCTCCACCGTCACCCTGCACCCCAGCAATTAGCCAGTCCAAACACACACACACACACACGTGCGCCTTGGCTCGGTGGCTCCAACAGGGCCGGCCGCTTCGTACACATTTTCTAAATGCATCCTAATTGAATGATCAAAAAACAAAAAACAACAACCAAAAACAGGGTTTGTTTTTTTGGCTTGAAGTTAAAAAAAACAAAAAAAAACAAAACTGCGTTTTTTTGTTTTTTTAAAGTGATGCCACCCTGACTGCCAAACGGCGCTCAGGCGGGCGGGCTGCCGAAACACACACACACACACACACACACACACACACACACACACTGGTGCCGGCGTCGGCGTGCCACCAACACCCAACTTTGCGGGCCGGCGGCATCGGTTCCGCCGCAGGCCGGACGGGACGGCCCACTCAGGCCGGAGACCTTCGCTGCGTACAAGGACCCTCTAATCATCCCACATGCTCGCCGAGAGTCCAAACGTGCACGGACTCAGGTGCCGAGGGCGTCGTGCAATCATTATTATTATCATTATTACCATGACCGGCCTCTTAGAAACCTCCTCAGAGGTCCAAGACGAGCCTCCAATCTCGGCCCGTTTGGATGCTTGCAGTAAACGGCAACGATAACAACAACAACAACAACAGGTTGTGTGCGTGCAGCCGGAGAAGACACGTTCCATTATTTGCATATAGAGTGGAGGAGCGTGGAGGAGCGGGGTCAGAGGGGCGGCGGCGTGCCGCATCCTAATGGCGTCCACTCGTCACCCGAGGTACATGTTAATGTCACTTATGAGGCCGAGCCCCACAGCCACCCCCGTGTTAGCCGCAGGCTCCCTGAAGATGCACCGGTCTGCGGCCAGATCCACGCAGATGTCATGCTAAGTGAATAAAGACGCGTGTGCGTGGGACGGAGCTTTCAGCGAGCGCCGTTACCACGCCGCCTCAGTGTTTAAGACCCCGCTCGTCTTGTTTTCTACCGGCTCGTTTCCGTGCCGACGGCCCTTGCGGCCCGGGAAAAACAACTCGCCGTTGCACTTCCTGGATAATTTGTCGTTTCTGAATCTGACAGGGGTGGTAACAAAAACATCAATTTGCCCGGGCGTGCAGGAAATAATGGAAATGTAACAATAAAAATAATAATAACGAAAGCAAACATATTGACCTAATTCTAATTTACATGACTGACAGTCTGCAGAGAGAGGAAAAACCCACACATAATGGGGCAGAAGAAAACTAGTATTAAGACCTTTTATGGAAGTGCGCAGAGAGTTAAATAGAGTATTATTCAAATTACAGATGGGACATAATAAAGACGTTCAGCCCGGAGCCGCCGCTGCCGTTGCCAAGGCGGCGGCTCCGAGAGTCGTCTCTATCAGCTCAGCGAGTGTGGATTTGGGGGATTTTCTCTGATTCTCCCTCGCAGATTTGGCCGAGCTCCGTTGAGCCGATAGCGCCGCGGCTATCTCCACCTCGGCCCGCGGATTTCCGAAACGACCGTTAGTCTCCCCTTCCGCTCGGCCACACAGGAACTCCCGATTTTCCCCGACGCTCCCGGGAAGTGTGGACGGGGACGCCACGGTCGCTGTTTCCGATCAAACTTTTTCCCCCAACAATGGCGGCTGTCAATGAACAGTTTTTTTCATGCCATTCACGCCTTCTGAGGTGATTTGAAGATAAGCCTCAGAGACGCTGGGTGTGGTCTGGAGAGCGTGGCTGGTCGGCGTGACGCTGCCTCAGTTGTCCTCTGGCTTCTCCGGGTTCCTGTCACGGTCTGGAACATGCCGGATGTTCTTTGGAGACCATAAATTGTCCAGACGTATGGATGACAGGGTGACAGGTCGTGCTTCTTTATGTGATGGAAGGGTGAGCCCCACCTTTCGATGGCAGCTTGGACAGGCTTCTATCTCCAGCCATTATCTATAATGGCTATTGATAATTAATGAATGAAAAGGTATACTTATTTGTGGATATAGTTAAAGAGGAAATGAAGGTGGTTGGTGTGAGAGAATAGGGTTTGATGGAGGAGATCGGTTCGCTGTGGCGACACCAGAAGACATACACAATGTTTTGTCTTTTACTCCAAAGCGGTACCATTTCGTCAAAGTCTTTTATATTGTGGTTCCGTCTGAGGTCGGAGATCATGCGCAGACAAATTTGTTCTTTCGTGGCCACGGCCATCAGGCTGTTCAACAGCAGCTCTGCCCGGCCGGAGGTGCATCTGTGCCGCTTCCACACTCTCGCGACCTCAGCCGTCCACGTCGTGCCCGAACTCCGTGGTCGTTCTTATCCTTGTTGGCCCCAGCCCACACACATCAGAACTATTTTCATTTATTTTCATTCTTGTCATTGCTATTGTCACTCGATTTATATTGTCGTTTAGTTCTTGTTGTGTATTTTTCACCCTCACTGTTTCTTTATGTTGTCCATTCTTATCCCTGTTGTTGTTGTTGTTGTTGTTGTTGTTGTTGTTGCTGCTGCTGACTATTTATTTGCGGATGTTTTCTGTCTCTCTATTTATATTTATATTCATATTTCTTTTACTTTTTTATTTTTTGACATTATAACTGTAATGCTGTTGTGACAAAGCAATTGCCCTCTATGGGGATCAATAAATTTTATCTTTTCTTAAATCCAAGTGCCAAACAATCCCAAGCTATCTGTTAAACCGTAGGTGCTAAAGCATAGCGTTAGCATATTAGCATTAGAAAGATGTAGGTTAAAGTTCAGGGCGCAGCCGGGTTCCACTTTGTATAATGTTTGTATAATGGATGCTATTTGTTAAATTCCAAATAACCCGACGGTCGTGTTTACCTCTGATTCGGCGTCTTGAATCTGGCCGTTTCAGTTTCGTCCCAAAAGTGTGACAAGGTCATGAAATCCGTCTTTGTTGGCCCTGAAGTGGAGAACGTACGGCGTGGAACGTGACTCCCCAGCGGTCTGTTCTACCAGAGAACCGCCGCTGAATAATTCAGGCCCCGTGCCGATGTCCGCCCCGCGTCCAACTTGAAAGCCTTCCATAATAAAGTATTTACATATCATTCACATTTCTGCCTCTGTGTACAGTGGCTGTTTTGTCTGTGGAAAGATGTGTGTGTGTGTGTGTGTGTGTGTGTGTGTGTGTGTGTGTGGGCGAGTGTGTTCACTTTGATGCACAGTTCAAAGTAGGATGCCATTATTTATTCATGCCTTTGTTGTTCTTATTTCCTTTTCGCGAGTCATGAAATTCCTGGCGCTCCGTTTGCGTCGGATGTCGGTGAACCCCACGCCGCCGCGCTCGCCATCAGGGATGTTGTCAGTTCACCTCCGCCCACCTTTTCTTCACCCGTCTTCTACTTGGGAGCTGTCGCGCCGGCGCCGCGGCGAGCCGCCGTCCGCCGCCATGCGGCTTACCAATCTCGGTTCCCTGCACGTAGCAGGCTCTGTCAGCGGGGGGCGGGGGCGGGTCGGCGTTCCAGGACGGGCGCCGTCGCCGTGGGCTTCACTCTGGCTGATCAATAATTGACTGGATGCTTGTTTGGCAGGAAGCGCTTCAGAAGATCCGTCAGAAGAACACGATGCGCCGCGAGGTGACGGTGGAGCTCAGCAGCCAGGGCTTCTGGAAGACCGGCATCCGCTCTGACGTCTGTCAGGTAACACACACACACACACACACACACACACAGGACAGCCATGTTGAAACGTTCCTCGGCTTGAAGGGGAAGCAGGCGTTCATCCCAAACACTCCCGTGGATTTCAACCCTCAACCCTGTATCGTCCTTTGCAAACCCTTCTGTCGTGTATTTCCCGGCGTCCAGAAGGCGCAAACGGCCGTGGAGTAATCAGAGTACAATACAGTCAGGGCCCGACCTGGGAGTCGAGCTGGTTTGGTGACCGAGCTCGTAACTCAACGCACTCGTATTCCAAATGAAATTTCCCCCCACTAAGATAAAGTGAAACGCCATGAATCCCTTCCAGACCCTGTGTTTTATTAACCTACAAAAACAACAAATACTGTATAGAAATACATAACAGAAGAGAACGTAGAGATATAAGCTGGTTTTATGAAGTGTATTTAGCTTTAGAAGATGGGATGAAGATGGCAGCGGAGGGGCTTTGGGGAATTTTTCATTTTGTGCTCTATCCCCCTCTTCCTGTCTCCACTCCTTATGCTACAATGCGTTTCTAAATGTAACGTGCACACTTTGCTACACTTTATATCTAAACTTGGTTTATCTTAACCATAAAACCGTCTTTGAACGCCTCACGCTCTTCTTCTGGCTTGTCTGTGGACATTCGCGGTATCTCTAAACGCCACTTCAAGGACGGCGCCGTCCAAGTGGGTGTCCAAGGCTCGTCCCGCTCGCTCCCGGCTCCCATCCGGGCTGCCGTCCACCGAGCCACGCTGGGATCCTGGACACCTCCGAGGCCCATGTGCTTGACAGTCAGCGTTCCGGTGTAGTCGGCGACCAGATCTGGTGACAGCTTCAGCCGGTGAAGATTGTTTTTTTTTGGTGCCGATCAGCGGGTCGACCCGTCGGTGAATCCTCCGTCGGCGGCTTTTCTAAGCGACCATAACCGGACTGACGGAAATCCAACGATAACCTCTCGACTGCTCCCTGCTAGAAGGAAATCATTTCTTCTGAATCCGGAGACGCCTCGCGCCAGAGTCGCTAACAGAAAAGGGAAGACCGGAGGAAAAGAGCGTCCCGGCTTATAAGGCGAGGAAAAAGTGTGCTGGAAGGTGTGCGTTCACCGGCGGCCTCCTGGAGAACACCTGAGCTCTCATGGGAGCCGCTGGATCACCACATCTGCTCAGCTTGGACTCCATCCTCCAGAGAAGATCTTCACGCCGCCCGCACAACATTTCCATCAAGTCAGACGTTATTTATTTCGCTCCACATCCCAACTTGCTTGTCTGAAGACCCTCTCCATGCAGAGCAGGTCTTGACCACATGATCTGCAGAAACCCATCCCGATCTGGTCTTCTTCTCCCTCGGGCCGCTCCTTCAGCCGATCACCCGCCTCCGTCAAACCCACAGCCGGAGACCTTGTATCTCAGCTACAAGCGGAGGTTCCTCATGCGCTGTCAGTTTAAAACCGTTCCTTTGCTTGGTGGTACTTCCCGTCTCCACGGCTTTCTCTGGGAGCGTGAAACCCAGAGGAAGCTGTGGAGCCTTCAAGGGTCTCCCCTGCCGATCATCTCCCTCCATCCGACCCTCTCCTCTCACGCCAGCTCACCTCCAGTCCCCTTTCCTCCATCCATCTGGTCCTCCTCCAGAGGCCTGGCGTCCTTCTACCCAGATCTCCACCATCCTTCCTCTGTCCATGTCCAAGCAGCTCACACTGACTTGGACTGCAGAACATCTCTGCTGGCCTCCATCCTCCTCTCTCCTCTCTCCTCTCTCCTGACTCTGGCACCACCAGGAAAAGGGTTTCCTTCTCCTGTCCACCTTCACCGTGCACGGAGTTCGCCAGCAGGAGAATTGGCACTCAAATAACTTGAACCTTTTTCTCTCGGGGTTCGGATGGGTTCCTCTGAGTCTCCTTTCCTTCACGTGGTGGAAATGTTTAACTCTGACCACTTCATTTGGACAAAAACAAAGCGCAGGCAGAGAATCGGGAGGTGAAACCCGTTGAGAAGATCACCTGCTCAAAGCCACAGGTCACCTGAGCGAGCCGCACCTGTGATTGACAGGCGGCCGTTCCACGCCAAGCCCCGCCCCTCGGCCGGTGTCAGCCGGGATTGGCTCGGCCCGGGATGGATGGATGAGCGGTGTTACTGGAGTAAAGGATGCGATGGTGTGTAAAACATCCAGAAATAAGGTCGGATCTCAAAGCGTCAAGTTCACGTGAGGTGTGTCCTGTTGTAATATTTGTACGACTAAAGCGTCAGTATTTGCTTCGTTGGGTTCGGAGATGCAAATCTGAAGCCTAGAATTCCCTTCACATGACCTTCTGCCGGTCGAGGACCTCCAAACGACCATCGATCGCTTTGTCGGCGTGAAAACCTCCACGGCTTGACGTTGGGCTGAACCAGGGACCTTCTCGCTGCGAGGGGGCGGGGCTAACCGCCTGGTATAATTACTATTAGCAGAAATGCTGTTGTAATGGCGATTAATTTAGTTTTGGCGATCAGGAATGCGCCATATATCTACCGCTAGCTCCTCAACCACGTCGCTCCGTCCACGATCTGCCCGGTCTTTGTGGAGCCGCTCCTCTGCGTCCTGAGCATCTGATGGCCAGAGCAGTTAATTACCCCTTAACTCGGGCTGCCGTGGCGTGGGTTTAACGTCTGGTCGTGTCACTTCTCCATTCGAGTGTCAGAATCCGCAGGGGTTGGTGGACCCCCCCCCCCCCCCCCCCCCCGACGGCGGCCGTCCCCTTCATTAGATACGATCTCGTTATGCACCGTCACCTCCTCCTGGCTGCCATTGGCTGCAGAGTCCGCCACAAACGGCTTCTCACGCCAGCTTGTACTTAGAAAGGCCGTTTCCCAGGCGGGACATGTGATGTTTTGGTGCCGTGCTTTACCGCCTCAAACACACGGAACCACATTTGTTCACGGACGCGTCCTTAATGAGATTTCAAGCACGTTTTTATTTGATTTTTTTTTTTTTTTTTTTTTTTCTGATTTATCATCTTTTTTTTTTTCTCCCTTTTTTTTTTTTTTTTTGAGCCCACCATATGGTCCGCTTGTTATTCAGAAAATAATTGGCATCATTGTTTCAGGCCCTCTGGTGTGAACACACACACACACACACACCCGTGTCCCTGTGCGCTGTGAGGATAGCCTACAGCGGATGCTGGTGCTCACACCGGTGGAGGAATGACAGGAAAGTTCTAGCCTTGCAAGCAGGACCTCTCTCGCGGCGGCGAAGATCCCGTCCGTAATTGCCGCCCAATTATATTTGCTTCAAGCTGCAGCCGCGGCGGCTAATTGGTTCATGAATAATTTCAGTCGAAGCTGCCGCGGCACTCTCTCGGCGCCGCGTGTGACACCGGCGATAGATAACGGGGGGGACCTGTGGTTTCTCCGCTGGAAGCCGGAGGAACCCTCTCGTTACGGACGGCGGCGGGGCGGGCGGGCCTGGAAGGCCTCGTCAAGGAGGGGGGCCGCACACCCCGGGTTCACCCGTCCGTCGGGGGATGTTTTTGTGATTATCTGAGTGCGCGAGTGTTTCCCGATTCCACGTCCACCTGACGTCCAGCGGCCCCTCAGGAGCGGGAGAGGCAGCGCCGTCTTAGAGAGAATGAGTGTGGGTGGATTTATTTTATGCTAACAATGTGTTGCATTTGTTTCTCATCAGGAAGCATATACATTATTCCTCCTACGGCATCCGGACCAGGCGCTGATCAGCGTGCGTCCATAACCAACTTTCTGGTTATATTAGCGCCGTTCAAGCTGCCCCGCACATTTGGGTTGGATTTAAGGACACCGACCGCCGTAGAGTCTTACATGTTTGAGTCCACAACACCAGGACGCTCATTCACATGGTGGTGCACGGCCTCAGCATTTATATTCATATTTAAACACGTGCATACATCAGTGGGTCAAAATATATTCACTTCTACTCAATTATACATGCAGTTTTATGTATTTAAATAAGCAAATGGTTGATATAACCTTTTTATTGAGTATAAGTTATGAATATATGCACCTGTTGTATCAGAGCCTTCCAAAATTGTGTGTGTGTGTGTGCGTGTGTGTGTGTGTGTGTGTGTGTGTGCGTGCCTGCGTGCGTGTGTGTACACACATACACGTCTATGCACATATGCGCATATTGTATGTGTCTCCCTAAACACGTTTATTACTTTATAATATATTTAAAAAAATATCTACATACACACATACACACACACACACACACACACACACACACACACACACACACACACACACACACATATATGTATGTGTATATAGGCTCAGGATTTTTGTGTGAATCAAATGTTCCTTGACTAAATTATCATTATGTCATTTTATACAAAAGTATGCCTTTTTACATAATTATATAATATATATATATATATACATACACATACACACACACACACATATATATATAAAAAATTAGAAGTATACATTTTATGAATAAATTAACTTTGTTTTTGTCATTTTAATATAGTGAAGATATATAATAATATCATTAATGTATGTAGGAGGGCATCCAGGATGTTTATGTGTGTGTTTACTTCTTCTTAATGAGATAATTGCACGTACAGTAATGTGTATATATCATTTTGTGGATGTATCATTCAAATGGTGGGAGGAAGCTGAGTTATAATAATGATAATAATGATAAGGACCTCCAAGGATTTTACACGCAGGCATACATATGAAGTACACGTGTACGTGCGTGTTTCCCTAAACGCATGTTTCCTTCCACTAAATGCTATATGTAAGGTAGCTTCCTCCTTGTGCTTTGTGTCTGCTGCCGTGGTGTTCAAGCACTGCTTCCCATTCAGCCATTCAACCGTCGGCACGCAGATAATGTCTCATTCACGCCCGTCTGTCGCTCCTGGGAGTTTGATAACCTCCTGTTCGATTGTCTGCCGCGACCTTTGGTCCTCTGCCCGGCGTAGACGGAGGCGAAGCATATAGGCGCGGCTTGATGCACAAACAAAGCCTTGACCTTTGACTCCCCAGTAGCCGCTATTGCCAATGGATTCGGGTCAGCGAAGTTTAATTGGTTCCCTTGCAGGCTCGTATCAGTTTCCTACATCCACGTCTCTCGCCTTAAAGCTTTCTCGCGCCGAACCTCCTCCTCATCTTTCACCCGAAAGGAAGGCGGCTGGGTGTTGTGGACGGGCTCTATGGATCGGCTGTGGGAGGCCGTGAAAAACCGCACGTTAAATACTCCATTCTGACGCGTTTCCAGACGCCGGTTCCGGAAGTTAGCTGAACGTTGCACCGCCGCCAACGGATCCCGTGAATGTACACGGGGGGATAAGAGTGCCGTTGGATTATTTGGGGTCGGAACTGAGTTTTTCTGCTTTTTATTTAAAAAAAAAAATGAATCAAATTGGTACTAGATGTGGCGCGGACAGTTAGGACGTCTGGGAAATTTGGGGAAAAAAAATCCTGATTGCAAATGAATGAACAGTCGGCGCGGGGCTCGCCAAAAGAAGGAAAACACGGAAACGCAGAATTAAATGGGTTCGCTCTTATAATTCCCCCTGCCTGTCTGTCGGCGGCGGGCGAAGAGGAGACCTGCTGCCGCGTCGGATTTTAAATTACTTGACTTATTTCCTGCTTCTGATGGTGGAAGCGCCTGTCTCACCACTCCTGTCATGGAGACGGGCTTTAGCCGGATGCTAACAGCCTTGGCCATGTTGTCGGTAGCTGACCACTCACACACACACCCACATCCCCCCACACACACACACACATGTGTACGTAAGGTGCGTGTGTGCAGCCAGCGTGCTCACCGATGTCAGCGGCGAGTCAAACGGCGGCGTGACGCTGTGTGGAAGTGGGCAGCTGCGGAGCCGTCCGTCTCTGTTAATTGGCTGTTTTAACAAGGGCCGGGGGAAGTGTGTCGGTGACGGGCCCGGGGCGCCTGCGGCCGCCCGCCGGGCCCCCCCCGGTCCTCCGCCCTCCCCTAGCCGTGCTAATTAAAACATGCTCGGCCGGCGTGGCGGCGGGTTAATGTGTGTACAGTGGCCTCCTCCTCCTCGCCGCCGTCCCCTCTGACACGGGACCGTTCTCGGCTAATGACTCCGCCGACCGTTGCCCCCCCGCTTGCGCACCCCTTCGTCGAGACGCCTCCATTTTCTTTCTGCCACCGGGAGTTTTCTTGTGAAGCCGGGAGGTCTGGGGCGCTTTTGTCTGAATGCGAGACGTGCCAAGGCGCCCAAATGGTCCTGGATCTGGACCGTCCCGTCCCGCCGTGCCCCCGGCCCCCCTTATCGCCCGTTCCCTGCGGCAGAGCGGCCATCGGGTTTTTGATTATTTCATCTCTCCGCTGCAGAGCGCCACTTAATAAATAATGACCGGCTGATTGATTCCCCCCTCCGTCTCTTCACGAGCGCTGTTCTTTCTCAGTAATCTGTTGTGTTTTCCAGCCGCCCCCCCTGACTCTGCCCTCTGCCCCCCTCAGCACGCCATGATGCTGCCCGTCCTCACCCACCACATCCGCTACCACCAGTGTCTGATGCACCTGGACAGGCTCATCGGCTACATCTTCACCGAGCGCTCCCTCCTCCAGGTGAGGTTTCGGCCGACGCTCGCCTCCCCCCGCGGCGCCACGGCTTCCCCTGCACACACACCCAGCGCTGCCGACACCAACGGCGCAGCATGGAAAGTGTTAAATGGACACGGCTGCATTAAGATTCATCAGTGTGTGTGTGTGTGTGTGTGTGCTGGAAGGGTGTTTGCGCTTATCGATCCCCGATTTTGTCGTTTGTGCAACGACGACCTGTCATAATGAGTGCCGGGGTGGAGAGGCTGACCCGCTGCGAGGGCCAGCTGGAGCCTGACAGCACGCCGTCGCCGCCGCCGCGCTCGCTGCTCCACGTGGACGCTTTGATGGAGGAGTTTTGGCGGTCCACCCCCAGCACCCCCAGCACCCCCACACCCCCACTCCCTCATTCCACACTTTAATCTGACACAGGAAAAAAATCACAAAGAAATGAAAAACAAAAACAAAAATAACAAAAGCTAAAAGCAGCTTGATCATACCCGGCGACAGCTCACACACACACCAGTCAAACACGCACACACACACACACACACACACACGGACCACCGCAGTGTGCCGAAAGTCTGCCTGCATCACAATCCCATCCACCGAGGTTTTGCAACGTGTGTGTGTGTGTGTGTGTGTGTGTGTGTGTGTGTGTTTGACTCTGCGCACAAAGCGCAGGCTGTCAGCACTGCGGGGATTGAAATGGCCCGAGTCGGGAGCCATCATCGCAGGGCTTACAGCGCCTTCCCCCATTCCGTGCACGCACACACACACACACACACACAGACACACCCGCGCACACACACACAGATTGGTTTGGACAGGGAGGCTGAGAGGTTGCTCAAACAGCTCCCTCCGAGTCGGAGCCGGATCCTGAGCCGCCGCCGCTTCACGTTTCCCTCCGCTTTAATTGCTTTTGTTCTTTATTTGCGATGGCCGGGGACCACAAGGGATATTATTCATTGTGTGTGTGTGTGTGTGTGTGTGTGTGTGTGTGTGTGTGTGTGTGTGTGTGTGTGTGTGTGTGTGTGTGTGTGTGTGATGTGAGATGAACCTCCACATGGTCCAATCTAAGGCAACATCTTGATAGAGTGTGTAACCGCGGAGTCGGAGAAGGTCCGTTCTTCTTCTCCTCTGGGCTGCTCCTTCCAGGGTCTCCACAGCCAATCATCTCCCTCCATCCATCCCTCTCCTCTGCATCCTCTTCTTACATCATGTCGTCTTCTTGTCCATCCATAATCCTCCTCTCTGGTCTTCTTGGAGACGTCCCGCAACCTCGGCATCCTTCTTCCCAGATCTCCTCCATGTCCAAACCAGTCTGACTTTATCTCCGTGTGCAGTCCCTCTGATGGACTCCTTCCCGATCCTCTCCGTCCTCCTCATTCCCAACGAGGAACCTCCACATCTCTATCCCTGCTCCCGTCTTCTCCTCTACGCCAACGTCTCCGGACCGTCTGAGAACTATTCAGTCTCGACAGAAAAGCTGCCTTTCTCATTGGACGTTCTCGCTCGATGGCGGTGGTTCTCATGGAGCGTGCGGTTCCACAGACCGACGTGTCGGATGAGACTTTGGAAATGTATCCCGGCCGTCCCACGTGTCCGGATCTCCAGCAGCGAGCAGAAGGACCTCGTCCGGACAACCTTCCCCGGGCTTGTGGAGACGGTCGCATCTCATTAGGGGAAGCAATGAGGATTCCTCGGTGACTTTCCCTGGGAGAGGCTCCTCCTGCTCCTGGAGGCTCCAGACCCGTCCGCTCATCGCGCTGTAAATCTGTCTTCTGGCAGGAAGTTTTTCACCGCCGCCCTCTGGATTTCAACCGCGCCTGGAATTACAACCTCCGCCGAGCGTTTGGAGGAACCAGCGGCTCTCGCTCGCGTCCCGTTCAGTCTTGCTGACCCTCAGAGGTCTCCTTGGTCGCCCACCTGACGCAGCCCAAACCCACGTCAGCGTCCTCGCCGGGGTTGTTCTGACTCACCGTCCCCCGGTTTACATGTGCAGGGAGGCGTGGAACCGTGGAGAGAAGCTTCCTCTCAATGCTGGAGGAATGACCTCTGCGTCTGAATGCACATGAAACCTCCTGGTTCCCGAGAAGGTTCTCGGAGCTGCGGAAGGAACCCTTCTTGAGGTGCAGCCCTGGTCCTCCTCTGTGAGTCCTGGAGGAACGTCGGCTCCCTTCCTATCCATTATAACCATCCGGGTCCAACAGCGAGGAGAGCCGTGTCGCCGCTGAAGGATCCCAGCGGCTCCTCGGACCAGCCAGATGTTTGAGCGGGTAAAGGCAGGATGAGGTTTGAAGCTCCTCTTCTAAGAGCCTCCCGTTAAAGATTTACTAGTCAATGTTTGGCGGGTGTTTGGGGATGTGTTGGCGTTGCCACATGCAGCTCCCGTCGCGTCCACGGGAAGCGCCTCTTCCCTCCCGATTCTTACTTTTAACCCGTGCTGGCAGAGCAGGAGGATTCACGCCGGATCTCAATAATCCAACCCAGCGAGTCCCGGCCCGGTCCTCCCTCAGCCGCCTTTTGTTTGCGAGTCCCCGGCTCACCGCCGGGCTCTTTATTCCGATTTCCCCTGCCGTTGTTATTTGCGGCCCCCCGCCGCCCCTCCACCGCCCGCCGTCGGATAGCCCTTTTCCGGGACTCGGATGTTTCCCTTGTCTTTTTAAAATTCACATTTGAGCGTCCGCCGCTTCAAAACATGTCTGAGTTTCCCTCGCGCGCTCATGTTTACCCCTCCGTGCACCGGGACCGGCCCTGCTGTTTACGGTCCCTGATCTGCACACTGTTTACGTCTTGCTTGTGACGGGGTCCGCGGGGGTCCAGGCGTACGGAAGGACCCCCTGAAGGCCCGGTGAGTCCACTCACCAGGGGGGCCACCGGAGACCAGCGTCCTCCAGGGGCACATGTTCCATAGAGGGAATAACTAGCCAATGGGATTTAGATTTGGATTCAAGATTCTAGCATTTACTGTCACATGTCCAGCGTGGAAACGTATTTCCCTGCACATGATATTCATACGTTGCCGTCGGCAGCGCATCTGGTCGAGATCATGAACATCTCAGACACAGTTTGGGAATATCTCCCGCTTTTCGGGTCGGTTCTAAAGCCGCAGGGCGCCTGACATCGAGGTCCACCATCTCAGCGGGTTCTTTTACTCGGAGAAGCACGACCGCATTGCAAACGACGTCAAGTGAAGAAAGTGGCCCGTTAGCTAAGCTAAGCTGAGCCGCCATTGGACGAGAGGCGGGGTTTAACCGTCCGCTGGTCTGTCAATCACTGGTCCACGTTTAGTTGTGTTCAAAGATTCAGTGTCATTTGCATCCTTGGACATCTTCAGATAATGTACAGCGCAGGAACCCGCTGAGAACCCGGGCAGGATCCAGGAGAACGGGCCGGCACCGGGCGGGAGGTGTGATCCTTCTGGCCGAGAGGCCAAAGTATCACAAAGTGCTTCAGCGAGTCGCACATTTACGTCTTGAAGGCGTTGTCCACGTTCTCCTCGGGCGCAGAGGAACCAGCGACGGCGTGTCCTCGGAGCTTCGGTGCCCACGGCTGTCTGCAGGAAGTAACTCATCTAATCACTTCTAACACCTTCGCGCTTCCTCACCGCGCACGTCTTCTCTTGATCCCCCTTCGCTTCTGTCTGGTGGAGCAGCCGGAGAAGGTTCCGGCTGACGTCCGGCCCCCCGCTGCTCTTGAAGACGCCTTCCTGTTCCTCGCTTCCTTTCTGTTTAAAGCCAAGAAGGAGAAGAAAGAAGAAATAGAGACAAAGTGAATCCGGCTGATGAAGACATTGAGATGTGTCGGGCCCGACAAGAAACAAAGCCGCTGCGTTTCTCCAGCCGGACCGCCCTCAGGAGGAGCTGGAAGGAAAGGCAGACGAGAACCAGAGACCACGATAAGTCTGCGGGACATCCATTATGATTCCGATCACTATTGGTTTTCTGTTTAGGAACTGTGAGATCAACAAACCAGACGAGCGCCGTTCCGATTGAGTTCAAGCGCAGCCGGTTTACATCCGCCGCTCTCAGACGGAACACGTCGAAGAGATGTTCGACTGCAACCTGGTTCTGGGAGGTATCCTCCTCCAGGGGAACCTTCTGGTGGTGCATCCCACCGGCAGTGAGGGGCCGGGGTCGGCACCGCTGTGGAAGTACAACTTCTGCGCCGCACGGCAAAAAAAAAAAAACACCAGAGAAGAAGAAGAGGAAGAGGATTCGGGCAGGATGGAGGTGGAAGCCGCCACAGCGATCGTGGAACAACAACCGTGGCCTCTTAGATGGGTTTGAGGTGTTCTTATCTTCTCCCTGCACCTCTTGGTCCTGTGAAGAACACCGTCGGCCGTTAGCTAACTGCACCGAGTGCACCCAGAAACAGACCAGCTCGTGACAAAGGTCTCAGAGCCGCAGAAGGTTCCTCAAGTGAGAAAGAAGCTTCTTGAAACGATGCGGCGGCGGCGGCAGGGTGACATGTACGCTCTTCGCTGCGCGTCGAGGTGAACCGCTCAGCCCGGGTCTCGTGCGATCGTGCGATCACGCCGCCGAGGCGTCTGGTTTGGGCTGCGGTCTGCAGCAGATACAGGCTGGAAGATGTCTTTGCCGGATGCCATCGACTTTTTATCCACCGCAGCGCGGCGGGGGAGGGGGAGGGGGGGGGAGGGTTGTTGTTGTTGTTTTTTTATTTGTGTTCTTTTATCAAACTGCCAATACGGCGCTGAGAAATTGCTAGATTCCTGCTCGTGTCGTGTCAAATCACCGGCTTTCTGCGCGCTCCAATACTAGAAAGAAAAGCCGCTCCTCTTATCAGCGGGCGAGGAAGAGGAGAAGAAGCCGAATCCTTGTTGAATTTGTCATCTGGATGCTCCAGGTGACAAAGCGGCCTCTCCGGCGACGATGAATATTGAAAGTTCCGCGTTAACTCTCCACGTATATATGTGTCTCATTGGAGCCTGAAATTGATTTGATGTAAGCTGAAAGGAGCCGGCCCGCGGGAGACGAGCCCGCTCTTATTCATTTATTTCTTTACTTTTATTTATTTTCCCGGCAGTAGACGAACATCCTCCTGATGTAAGATTAATAAAGGCTTGCCGCTTCCCGCCCGGCTCCATCTCCATTTTCCCAGAGATCTTTGGCGGCGGCGGGGTTCCTCTTTGCCGTTCCGGCCCGTCCTCTCAAACAAACCCCAAGTCTTTGTTTGACCCGGAGTCTCCTTCTCCTCCTCTCGGAGCAACTTTTGAAACTTTCATAGGCAGGAGGAGCCGCCTCCTCCATCCCCTCCATCTTCAAACGCCGTCTGATCCGGCCCGCTCTTCTTTTATTGACCGCCGGCGCTTCAGTCGGCTGTAAATCCAAAGGACGGGCGGCGGGCGGACGTGGGCCTTTCTTCTGCGCCCGAGGCACGAGGCCCGGGTCTTCATCCTTCCCTCCCCAAACGTCCAGCTTCGTGTCAGGGAGGGAGGAAAACACCTGCGCCTGGAACTCTTCTACCTGTCCTCTGACCTTTGACCCCGCCGGTGGAGCCACAGCGCCGCCAGCTCAGAGCCGGGATCTGATTCTTGGGGTCTCCGAGTGCTCGTCCCTGGAGATCATGTCCAGACCCGACCTGCATGGGAAGGGTGCGGACATCTGGGCTGGGACTTCAGGAAACATCTGACTTGACGGGACTGGTGTCAGATTGTGGAGTGCGTCCATCATCTAGCTCTCCAAAGTGTCTGAAAGGGAAGGAGGTTCCCTCTGCCAGAGGAGGAGGAAGAAGATAGAAGGGATTTCAAAATGAGGTTTCACCGATGGAAATGGCATCGTGGTTGGTGACGGTCGGCACTGTCACCAAACACCCAAGAACCCTGAAAGCTCCAACGAGTTTGGGATCTTCACGTTCCCCTCGGGTTCCTCGCCCGCGGTGAGCGAACCCAAGACTCCATCCTCTCCACGCGGCCCTGTTGTTTGATGGGTGACCTCGAACATCATGAGGACTACCTCCACCTCCACCTCCACCTCCACCTGACCCTGCGCTGAGGAAGTACATCTCAGTGCAGAAGAAGAGCCCCGCTTGAATGAATGAATGAATGAATGAATGAATGAATGAATGAGCGTCTTTGCCGTGCTAATCCTGTGGGCCGTCCGCTTCCCCCGTCTGCTCGGTTTGCAGAAGAGGTGAGAAGATCTGGACAGAAATCGAGCAAGATCAATTATCTGAGAAGGATTTGGTTTTTAACCCATCATTCCTTCCGACTCTGACAGAAGTTCTCCTTCTGCCAGAAGATGGAGGTAACGCGCCTGAAATCTTCTCCTGATGCAGGCCCTCCGTAGAACCTCTCACCCCTTCATGTGCAGCCAGCTGCGCTCTGCCGTTTTCATCAAGAGAAACTTTACGTTTTATGTTTCTTCCCGATCAGCGGGGTGAGGCTGGAGCTGGACGCTCCCAGCCGGGCGCCGCTCAGAAGCTGCAGGTCCGGGCCAGAGGGAGCGCCGAACGTGGACGATTCTTCGCTATTATTCCTCAACCGGCACCGTGTTCCTCGTTATCTAGAAGAAGTTACTTCCTCCGGATGTACTTTTCCCTGGCGGGCGTCTGTTCTTCACCCGGTGATGCCAGAGTTGAAAGATCTGTGCCGTTGTCCCCCCAGCTGGCCATGACCCACCCGAGCCACCACCTCAACTTCGGGATGAACCCCGACCACGCCCGCAACTCGCTCTCCAACTGCGGCATCCGCCAGCCCAAGTACGGAGACCGGAAGGTCCACCACATGTACATGAGGAAGAAGGGTGGGTCGCCGTCGGCGCCTCGACGTTACTCTTTTCACCGCGGATCCTGAACTCCTCTCCATTTCACAGGAATCAACACATTGATTAACATCATGTCCCGCCTGGGCCAGGACGACCCGTCGCCCTCCAGGTAGGCCGCCCGCTGCCGCTGCTGCTGCCGCCGCCGCCACCGCCGCCGCCGCCGCCTATCTCTTCCCGCCATCGCCGGCCGCAGGGGCGACTGGTGATTAATCCGCCCCGCAGGCCGGCTGGCAGGGATATTAGCTGTGACGGCCAGAGGACGGGGTATCCCCGCGGGAACCTTACGCAGCTAACTCTAAGGGCAACCGGTCGCTTATTATTGGATGGGAGTTGCGGTGAATGGCGATGGGATGAGATTTTGTGTGTGTGTGTTTGTGCGCACGCTTCCCTGAAGTGTGTATCCTCCTTCTCCATGCAGGATCAATCACAACGAACGGCTGGAGTTCCTGGGTGACGCGGTGGTGGAGTTCCTCACCAGGTAGGCGCGCCGGCCGGCTCCTCCTCCGAGACGGACGCCGTCGCTAATGGAAACAGACCCGTCAAACCATCACCCCGTCCCCTTTCCACATCTGTACATCGCCGACATGCTCCTCCTCATTTTTTTCTTCTCATTTGCGATACTGATTTTCCAATAATTGGGACCCCCCCCCCCCCTCCCCCGCCGTCTCCCTCTACCTGCCCCAAACTCTTCATGACAACTCGCAATTAGCCGTCCAGAACGCTGACTGTGGTATTGACGGGCGTTTGAGTGCACACAATGCTCTGGCAATTATGTTAGCACAGCGCTAATTACATGTAGCTATTATTAATCTCACTCACTGCCGACCCTGGTAGACACCATCCCCACCCTCAGCCCGCCCCCACCAGGCTCCTCTCTGCTGCACCTTCAGCGGGGGAATAGAGTACTTGAAATCTGTACTCGGGAAATCAAATAATAAAATAGACAAATGAAGCTTATAATTTGCGAAACCCTCACTCTGGCAAACACAAATTACACTGTGTTATTGTAACGCGTGGGAACAGCTGCGTCTTTGAAAAGCCCAAAGCAGACGGGCGCCGATCGTTCCCGCTGTTTAACAGATTTAAAGCGCAATGCATCGTCGTGTCTGTTGCATTGTTGGAATAAAAAAAAAGGGACGCGGCGGGCGGCGGGTAACGGAGACGAGTTCCCGCCTTCGGACCGGGGAGGGGGTCTTCTAATTTCCGGACTTTTATCGATGGCGTTCTGAAATGGTTTGCTCTCCCTTGAGTGAGCCTCTCCTGGGAAGCTGAGGACGTCCAGGCGACTCACCCTCTCAGTTTGATTACAGACGTACGACCGTTCGCTCGTTCATTCGCGGCTCAAATGGAGCCATTGAAACCTTGGCTCATTCATTAATGCGTCATATAGAGACATACAATGTTCGCCCTCCTGCTTGCGAGGCTGTGGGAGCACCTGGGAGGAACCCTGCGCAGATGTGTGGTCGACATGGACCCGCAGACCTTCTTGCTGAGGGTCAACTCACCCCTGCGAAAGAACGAACCCGCGGCTTTTCTCCAGTGCGCCGGTTTGAACGCGACACTGCATCCTAGCGACCGCGACCGAGGACATACGGGGAAGGACTGAGGTATCCATGTACAAACACTGTTAAAAAATAATAGGTTTTTATCCGGGACCCATTTTCCCGGGCGCGAAACCCCCCGCCCGAACCTAATTGGTGGCCCCCGGAGCGAACACTTCCACTAGGCTGAGCAGCGGGCGGCGGGATTAAGGCCTAATAGGAGCCGACACCGGGATGCGCGGGACGGCGCTGCAGCTCCTCCCGCCGCCGCGGTCGGCGCCCACGGAGGAGGAGGAGGAGGAGGAGGAGGAGGAGGTCCGCCCGTTCCCCCGGATCTCCCCGGGCATGTTTTGCCACTTTCCCCCCCTCTCTCCGTCTTCCCCTCCCCTCCCCTGCCTTCCTTCTTTGATTGTTAGCATCTGACGAGACATGCTTGGCCTGCACTCTGGCCCTCTGAATTATTTATCAGCCTCTTGTCCAGTTAAATGGGTACAGCAGATCCAGCCAACTGCCCGGCGCACCCCCGGCGCTCGCCGCCCTCCGAGGCTATCTGTGCCTCCGCCGGCCGGCCGGAGGAATATTTTGTACATTTGAATAGCTCCGACCGGGAGCGGGGGGCCGGAGCCGAGCGGGGGCGGACGGGGCGGACGGGGGGGCAGCGCCGGAGTTTGAAAAAGGGTCACCAGATGATGGAGAAAAAAATAGAAATCCATTTGCAATGCTTGTTATCCTTCCCCGGAAAAAGCAAATATTTTTTTTTTTTTTTTACTTTTTTTCCCGAAGTAGTTAGCAAAAGGTCAGGTAAGTTTTTAAATTCCACCGCTGTAATTGGCGATCAGCCGTCACGCCATTCATCCCCCGGATTACGTGGCTTTGGGGGAGATGGGTTCTCTTTTTTTGGCAAAGTTACACAGGAAGTAAACTTCTGAGGTTCTTAAAGATATATATATATATATGTGTGTGTGTGTGTGTGTGTGTGTGTGTGTGTGTGTGTGTGTGTACATTTTTAAATTGCTGAGGCTATTATTATTTCCATTAATTTTTTCGCTGCCTTTGTCCATTTTGTGCCAAGCAAACACCTGACCGGTAAACAGGGTAAGCTTAAAAAATGGCGCTCAGCGATCTACAAGAAGCATCTGGAAATGGGCGTGGCTTAGGAGTTCCTCCAATCACCAGGAGGTCTGAGAGAACGTTGAAGAACCCCGCCAAGCGGGTTGTAGGAGGTGAGGTCCACGGTCCCTGGCTCGTCCGGCTTCCAAATGCACCAGGAAACATCAGTTTATTTCCTCCGGTGTTGAAGGGGCAGTAGTTTGGGCTCCAGGCCTCTGGCCCTCACTGTGGGAGGTTCTCTTGGGTTTCGGGGCCCCTCCAGATCACTGTTGCTGCTGAGCTCATGCGTCTAGAAACTTCTTTTCTGAAACTAGCAATGAAAGGCACGCCAGATGTTCCTGGTTATTTTCTGGCCGTCGTTGGTCGCGTACGGCCGGATTGCAAAACAGTTCCTTGCGTGGAGGGGACCTTCTCCAGGAGTGTGACTGCAGCAGGGCTGGAAGCCACAGCTCTCTGAGGAGGCATCTGAGAAGCCCCTTTGTCATTGCTGGGCTATACAGCTGCCGTCGGACGTTGGGGTCGAAGGGTCGACGGTTTAGATGGAGGAGGAGCCGGACGCCAAGGCGGTCGTCCCCCCTCCCGAGGTTGTCCTGTTTCCGGTCCGTGGAGGTCTCCAAGCTCTCGGACCTACTCCAAAACAGGAAGTCTTCTATTGGCCCATTCCATCCAGATTTTGTTTCCCAGCTAGACGGTAACCGACACTTTCAGCAGGAAAGAAAAACTCGCCTCTGTTCTAATTATTTTTCATGACGCTAAGTGTTTTTTATTAATTCTGAGTGCTTTGTTTTCACACGAAGATCCCAACACCTCCTTGCAAATAGACCTCTGGTGCATTTGCAAAAAAACGGGACGCCACCTGCTTTCCTCTCCCTCGCATTGATTAGAAACGACTGAATTAAATGGGCTGTTTTAATTCAAATGAAATCAAATGACACAGTGTTGGTCGGGGAGACGCCGGACCCTAATGAAAATGGGACTCACTCGCCCGGAACCCAGCTGTGGAGCCGCCCGGGCGTCCGGGCCCGGGCTCTTGGGCTCGGAAAGGCTGGAACTGTCTGGAAAATGAATTAGGCCGCCTGGAAGAGACGCACTTTCAAGTGTGAGGAGGCGCTGTAACAAATCGGTGTCCGACGGTTCCGCCCAACGATTCATTTTTCTTTATTGTTGTTTCATTGTCGGTGTCCAAAGAATTTCACGAAGGCTCTGCGACGGCGCTCCCGTAGGCCCGCCGCTCGTCACTGCTCAGTCAGCCATTAACAGCCATTCATCATTTCATTATTTACTTTCTGGTGCTTGGAAACATGTTCATCTGACAATTTTCACTCATGGGTAAATGACAAACTCTTTTATTTGTGGCTAATTTATGTGGCGGCGCGGCGGTTCGCGCTGCCGCCTCAACGCAAGGGGGTCCCCGGTTGGATTCCCACAGGGGGGCCTTTCTGTGTGCAGCATTCATGTTCTCTCACGCGTCTGCGTGGGGTTCCTCGAGGTTCTCCGGGCTCCTCAGGGTTCTCTGGGTTCCTCGGGGTTCTCCGGGTTCCTCCCGCGGTCCAAACACGCGCAGGAGCTTCACCGCACGCGCCGCATCGGCCAGACGTTTGAATGTTCGTACGATTCCGCGACGTGCCAACGAAGGAGTCGTCGGCTATTGTCGTCTACCGGGTTCTGCTTCTAACCCATACGTCTCTGCTGTGTCCACAGCGTCCACCTGTACTACCTGTTCCCCAGCCTGGAGGAGGGGGGGCTGGCCACCTACAGGACGGCCATCGTGCAGAACCAGCACCTGGCCATGCTAGCCAAGGTAAAACCTCCTCGCCAGTTCCGGGCGGCGAAAGGTCTGGGAGCGGACAGGACGCGCAGGAGGCAGTGTTATTTCTGTCTCTGGACGTTCTGATTTAGCTCCTTTCTAA
Source organism: Fistularia commersonii (assembly GCF_037954325.1). Taxonomy (NCBI): domain Eukaryota; kingdom Metazoa; phylum Chordata; class Actinopteri; order Syngnathiformes; family Fistulariidae; genus Fistularia; species Fistularia commersonii. Next base: position 472,828 of record NC_141291.1, read on the forward strand.
GGGGGCGCTGGGGAAAAGAGTAATTCTGTCAGGCTGCCATCGCTACCCTTTTTTTTGCCCCCTCAGGTTTGTAATTGGAGTTAAAAGGTTGTTGTTTTGGAGGGCTAGACTTGTGCGGCGGGGGTCCCCGCGGGCCCCCGTAGTTCTTCCTGAAAGGCTCTCCAGTTCCTGTTATCGCCTCCCCCCACCCTCCACCCCATTCACCGCTACTTCCTCTCTGGCGGGCAGCGCTGCAGAGCCGGCGCGGCGCTCGCTGGCACGTTTGTTAAAAAAAAAAAAAAAAAAAGGAGAACACAACAATAATGGTTCGGCGATGTGGAGAAAGCAATTAAAAACTTCAATCTTTCATGTCGCTCCCCGCTGAATACAAAGATGCAGCTGCCTGAGTCTGCATTAGTGCAGCGCTGCAGTTTGGGCTTGTTTCAATTTGCCGCTCGCGCTAAAGTGAGTGTGATACACCGTTCACCACTGCCAAGTTGTTTACCAGCGTCTTCTGAAGCCCGTCTGCTCAAGAACACTGGCAATTATCTCTCAAACGGTATCTTCGGCGAGTGGCGGCACAATGCTTCACTTTACACGGGGGAGGGGGTTTGAAAGTCATCGCGCGTTGCCTGGAGTTGGAGTGTTTAGGAATTGCGACTCGGTTTGTGTGTGGAGCGCAGAGGGTGGGATACCACCAACGGCTATCAGCCATAATTAAATAGCACCCTCACTGTTCGTCGCCGGGTGCCCGTCTGTAGTCGACTGCCAGTAAAGTCGTGTTGGGCTACTTTTGACTCGGTTCAGAGAAATATCTGCGGAAAGTTTGACTGGCCGGTGTTCGCGGCTAACTTGGGGCGCTTTGCGGCGTCACTGTGAACTCAACGGGAGGCACTCCGGGCCTCGCGGAAGAACTCTTCGATTCCAGCTTTAGGAACTTTCAGCATTCACCAATAGCTGCCTTTGAACAGAACTCTTCTGAGAAGCGTCCGGCTCCAGACTGGTTCCAGGAAGTCGCCTCCTCCAGGGGAACCTTCTAGCTTTGCGAAAGAGGCCAGGGTTTGGGCCGCTGTGGGGACACAAGCGTCTGGGTGTGCACCTTAAGTTCCCGTGATGGCTGAAGTGTTTGTATCTTCTCCCTGCACTGCTTCATGTGAAGAACCCTGTTAGCTGTTAGCTAGCTCCGCACTTATTCTGGTCCAAAATGTAGCTGTTCCTCTGCGAGCCCTGGAAACCTCTCTGCGGCGTAGCAGGACAGAAAAGCTTGGACTTCTTCTTCGGACTGTTTCTCCCCGATTGTCCGTTTTGTCCCCAGAGAACATCTGACCAGTGACCATCGTAGATTTTAAAAAGTCATCAGTATCCGGTGATGGGCGTGGCTTATGAGTTCCACCAATCACCCAAGTTGGAGCTAAACCGGTTCTTGGAGATGAAGTTCATGGTCCCTGGTTCCTCCAGGATGCACCAGGAAACGTGCTCATTCCAGGGAAGGTTCTCTTACCTGCAGAAAGTTCCTCCGTCGAGAAAGGGGTTTTTAACGTGGCCGGAGAGCGGCAGGATTTCCCAGCCGCCCAGGAGCACCTCGCACCGTGGTGTCGGTCCTCTGTCCGATGGCCCGGGAAGACCTGGGCAGACCAGGGAAGACCAGCTCGCCCGGTCCGTCTCCTCCGCTCGTTCCAGGTTCCAGATGCTGATGTGGGGTTCAGGTGCAGAGGCCTCAGAGTCTGGCGCGCACGCATGACCTGGAATTCCATCCAAAGCCGCGGCCAAAGATGAGGGTTTTTTTTTTTTCTAGTCCATCATTTAAAGTAAATAAAGCGTTCGGGTCATTTGCGGCGGTGGCCATCTTGAATTCCTGTCCGGCTTCGCCCGCCGGAGATGAGCGCTCCTAATTGGCCCGGAGCTCACCAAACCAATTTGAAATTGAAATAATTGGGGATGGAGGCCAGGCGGATCCGCAGAAGGAAATCAGATTTGGAGCCGGGCAGATTGCTCCGGTTGCCAGGCTACCGTTTTCCACGAGCAGAGCCCTCAAACTTAACGCCGCGTTCAAGGTCTAAACTCTAGCACGTCTATTTTTGAGTTTTGCACGGAGGAGGATTTTCACGGGTTTTACACTCTGATTTTCAGAATGATAATGTTCTCGGTGTTCCCTCCAGATAAGCTCCGCGGGGAACATCAAGAACATAGAACATGATTGCAGAACGGATCATGACCGCTGAGCAGACATGTTGGATATTAAATGTATAGATACACCTGCTGAATCACATGTTCAGATTTCAAATCATGTCTCATAGAATTTGTAGGGAAATAGTTGTTCACGCTGAGTGAGCAGAAGATACTGTGTAGATCACGAATGAGTGAATGAATGAATGCTAGAAACTCTACCTGACGTCGGTTTTCAACGTGTCATATTTTCCCGGGACGGGTCGATGTCTGTTCACCGCGTGAACCGATGAATCTGCGGAGCTCCGTCTAGACGCCCGGAGTCTCCGATGAATGAACGAATGAAAAGAAAGCTGGATAATCAGGCAGCATCTGGGATGACACGGAGCACCATAACTCTGTGATCGGTAAGATCGTGCACGCTCCTGTAGAACCCACCAGTGACGGAGTGAACGGTGTTCCAGGGGATGAAGGTCACTGCCTGAAAATCATCCCGGGCTCAGTTTTTAATTTATTTGACTCCTGGCAGTGCAAAGTGTTTGCACATTTGAGAACGGGCTCTGGCCGTGTTGGCTCGCCGTCTCCGGACGACAGCTGGACCGGGCAGGACACATCTGGCCCAGCGGCGAGGAGACGCCTCCTCCAGCAACATCACTTCTCTTATTACTATTTGCATTGTTCTTCTTGTCAGTCCCATTATTGTTGTTGCTCTGTGGGTGGCGGGGCATTGCTCGTACAGTGCTCGGAGCCAGAAGGTCCCTGGTTGGATTCCCACAGGGGTCTCCATGTTCTCCACATGTCTGCATGGGGTTCCTCGGATTCCACCTTAAGTCCACATACTTGCAGCAGGTTCACCTGAGAACATAGTTGTCAAGAGGATGAACAGTTGTATGAATGACGTGTGGATACTTGTGTGTGTGTGTGTGTGTGTGTGATACATGAATGAAAGGGTGAATGGTTGTTGGTCTTTATATGACGGGTGAATGTGTTCATCTACACGACGTGGACGAATGAGTGAGCGGTTACGTGTTGTGATGAACGAGTGAGTGAAAGGTTTCCTGTCTCTATGATGTTTACATGTTCATGTAAAGTTTGTGGTGCGTCTGTAGGTGCCAGAACATTTATAAGTCTGCTTATGACAGGATGTTGTCTGTCCAGGTTGAACTCGCCTCTCCTCCAATCACAGAGGGGATGGGCTGCTGCAGAGACTGAATGAATGAATGAATGAATGAGTGAGTGTGTGTGTGAGTGTGTGACTACTGTAGCTGTGTGTCAGAGTGTGACCTCGACCCGTCCTGTGTTTGCAGAAGCTGGAGTTGGACCGCTTCATGCTGTACGCTCACGGGCCCGACCTGTGCCGGGAGTCGGACCTGCGACACGCCATGGCCAACTGCTTCGAGGCGCTCATCGGTAAGCCTGCGTCCGCACACACACACACACACACACACACAGCACGTCTGCTCTGGTTCGTCTGGGTTAACTGCGGTCAGAGACAACAAGATGCCGCATGGCGACCGGCCAGACGCCGGTAATCGAGCGCTCGAGTATTTTGTGCTCCTTCACCTCTGAGCCTGCAGGAGAAGGTGCAGTAGAACTTGTTCAGGAGGTTCCTCTGATTGTCGGGATTACTTGTTATTGCTGCCGTGCATGAACGTGACACCGTGCATCATCTCCTGGCAGATCCTCAGGACAGGCGGCTTTAAATGATCTTCAAGAGATGCTGTGACCTCTGGCTCCAGAGCGCTGCTGTCCTCCACTGGGGTCTCCATGCTCCACCACCCCCATGGAATTTGTGTCATGATTAGAGAAAGTCACACACACACACACACACACACACTAAACACACACTTAGAGACGATAATAAACCTCTCAGCCCCCCCCCCCCCCCCCCCCCCCCCCCCCCCCCCCCCCCGGAGATTTGCGGCATCTGCAGCTTTCCTTATCTTATCTTCGTTTCCATGGAAGTCCTTCACCATCTACCCCGCTCCCCCATGGGAGGTTCACAAAGTGGGTGGCTTTAACACACACACACTCACACACACACTCACACACACACACACTGTGCACCACAACCAGCATGTGTGAAGACCGGTTGGAAAAAGTTGCTGACTGTCCCCCCTCCCCCCCGCGGGCCCCGGGGCCTGCACTTGTTCCAGGTTCATTATCGGCAGAGACGGACGTTCTAATCTATTGTGTCGCGTGGCTGCCGCCGCCTCTCCTCCTCCTCCTCCATCCTTCTCTCCATCCTTCTCTCCATCCTTCTCTCCATCCCTCTCTCCACCCCTCTCTCCACCCCGCCCCATCCAAGGTGCTGGTGGTGATGAATAAACCCGGCTGTGGTTCTAAATGAACCCCGAGGAGGAAAAGAAAGGAAGTGCTGTCAAAGCGCCCCCCGACAGAAACACGCCGGCGTTCTCCGACATCCAAAGCCTCCTCAGAACGCCGCCTGACGCCGCGGCTCCACTTCCTCTGACACTTTTGTCATCTTCACTTCACTCCCTCCAACTTACTCTTCATGTCCCTTCACGTTCTTCCATCTGGCTGTTTCTTCCTCCCCCTCGCGTGTGATCTCCACTCGGGGTGTTATTAGGTGAAAGATGCACGGCGGAGACGATGAGTCATCTTGTCACTCTGTCTCTCACACACACACACACACACACACGAGCTCTGAAGTTGGCGTGTTCTCATGTCGATACAAACGAGGGCTGGCCGCCGTCATGCATGGAGCTCCTCCCCCCGTCTGACAGCGGCGCCTCCTCTGAGCGTCTGGAAGCCCCGCCCCCTCGGGCAGATGGCTGCCACGCTCGCCGTGCACGTTCCCTGACCTTTGTTTGCGGCGGCGGCGGCCGTCGAACGGCAGATAATCTCAGGCGTCGCGCGAGCAAACTTTTCTCTCTCCTCAGAGGCGGGAGAATGTGTCTTTCTGCTAAGCCCTGGGCCAGAACCTTCTCCGGTTCCAGACGGTGGGAGGGGGACCAGAGAGGGAAGAGAGGGAGAGAAAAGAGAGAGAAAAGAGAGAGAAAAGAGAGAGAGAGAGGCAAAGGCATCTGCAATGCAAATGGCTGCCCTGCAACCCTGAATAATTCAAAGTGTTGAATGGAAATCTTGCTTTTCTGATCCCCTGTCATTAACTTCTGCCGGAGTAGGCCGTTCTCATTTGGGCTCTTTTGGCCTGCGAACCTCCGATGCCGCCCCCCCGCCCGGCCCCCTCCTTCTGTACTCCTGCTCCTGCCCACTTCTTCATCTTTAGAAAACCACTTTTCTCCTCGCTCCTGCTTATTCATAGAAACCCATCGCGCCTGTTGCCCTCCCCGTCTCGCTCTCAGGTCCTCAGCGCCGATAAGCCGCGGCGCTCGCTTCCCGCTGCAAGACGGGAAAAAGAAAAAAAAAAAATGAGAGAATTGGGAGAAGAAGAAAAGAGGCCCCTCTCTGTTTTTTATGGCCCTAATTTCCTTGTACAGTTGATCTGTGGATTATACGCTGCCAGCAGCCGTGGGGGATACAGATGGTGAACCTTTGTGAGGGCTCTCTCTAAGCTCTTCCTATTAAAAGAACGGAGAGAAAGGATTATCTCTCACTTGCTGAATATCAGATTCACACACAATGCAGCCGGCGGAGTCACCGAGCGCGAGCTGCTCCCTTTGTTAATTGCGGCGATGCTGGCGTCGGTGACGCTCCGAACCCCTCTTCTTCTTCTTCCTCTTCTTCTTCTTCTTCTTCTTCTTCTTCTGTTTTGTCTCCGCCGCCCACCATGTCTTTTTTTTTGAAAAGTAAGATGTTTGATGTTCCTCAAGCCCCTCTTCGTCACCGCGTCGGCGAAGAAAAAAAAAAAAAAAAAAAAATCTATTTTGGGTTCATTTATTTGTCTTATTTATTTGATTTTATTTTGTCCTCGCCGCGTCCGTCTGCTCCGGCAGCCCCCGCCGAGCCGAGAGGGGAGCGGCTTAATATATTATTTGATGGATTAGAGCCTGAGCGTTTTTGAATAATTCATCCGGGGTTATTAATGTGACTGTCAGCCGCCGGTGTTTCGTTCGCCCCTGACTCGGGCTTTTATTGGTCACGCCGAGCCCACGGACATCCAGATCTTCTCCCCAAACATAACGCTGCGCGGTCGGCGCGGCCGTCCGAATTACACTTCTGACGGATGTGGAGATTCATTAGCGGGCCGGGCCTGTCTGCCCGGGACTGATATTCTCCGCGCCGAAGCTTCCGGAGCGTCGGCGCGGCGTGCGTTCTCGCTGACCTGTCTCCAATTTGCATCGTGAAATCTCAAAACGATTTCCACGGCGGAGCTCGCCGAGAACCGGCGGCGGGCGCCTTGGAGCGGAGCTCCATCGCGGGTCGTTTCTTTTCCTCGTCTCCGTCCTGCCGTGCTCGTCCGCTCAGAGGCAGAGAAACGGTGAGCGGTGGTTGGGGAAATGACGTCAGGTGGCGCTGGGAGCGGCTCCAGGGAGGAGTCGGGTCGTCCTCAGGACGGAGACGCACCTGCCGTGGCTAGTTTGATGCAAGACGGTCGAAATATTCTCCCTAAAAGCCCGGTCGAGGTTTTGTGGCCCCGCGCGGAGCTGGAAACCTTGGGGGACCCGTCGGCGGCCGGGTTCTTCTGCAGAGCTCCTGCGGAACGCCCACTCCACAAGTATTTCTTCTGCAAATATCAAAGCTATTATTGTCCGGAGTCGGCTGTTGGCGTGTCGCTGGATGCCGCAGTGGGTCATTAGAGCTGCCGAGCCTCCGCCTCCATCGCCCGAAGGGAAAAACCCCGATGACGCTTCGGTCCAGCAGGGGGCGCCGCTGCCAGTCGTTCAGCGGCGGGGGCTGAACGGGACCTGGGGAATCCATGGGGACCCCCGGAAACCCCTGCAGATCAGGCAGGGTGTTGAGAGGCGACTGCCGGGGCAGATCTTTGCGGTATTTGGCCATTTTCTGTTATTACTGAACGTAAGTTAAGGGTTTCTGAAAGAAAATACACATTTGAGTGCCATTCTATTGGAGTGAGAGTTAGTGTGTGTGTGTGTGTGTGTGTGTGTGTGTGTGTGTGCGCGAGCCTCCTTCACGACTTTAATCCAGGTGGGCTGATCCCTCCTGTGGCCCCCCGTCGGAGAGGGAGGAGGCACAACAATTGAGCGGCTGATTGCCGAGCGTCCCTGAGACTGTGGATTGATTGGGCGCGGGGATGATATTCCTGGGCGTATAATTGCCGGCTGAGCGCGGCGGAGCTCCTCGGCGGGGCTGCACAGCCCCGGGCCCACCGGCAGCACGGACCGACGGGCGGACGGACGAGCGTCAGAGCGTCAGAGCGTCAGACGCCGTCTCTGTTAAATGATCGCGAGGAGTTGCAGGATTGATCAGATGGCTCCGGGGCGGCGGCCGCCTCGTCAGTAGCACTGGAGTTAAAATTGACTGCCTATCTGGGCTCTTCATCCACGGGCCCTTTGATTGACACCAAAGGTGTTGCTTTGAGATTTTAATACTTTTTATAAATCCACCCCGAGGCTCTTATGTTGTCTACCTCCTTGGTTTCTCCTCCGCTCGTCTCCGTGGGAGAAGTTTTGAAAATCTAATCAGAGGCAAAAACCTTCCCGGGCTTCAATTACTCGGCGGCCTCCATTTGAAGAAACTTCTCGAATGTGCTCCGTCAGCAGCGGAGAGCGGGGGAGCCGCTTGGCGCCGCCGCCCGCTCACCGCTCGGCTTTCCTCGCTCTCGCCGATGCATTATGAATGACGGGCGAAAGACGTTGGGTATTCGGACTTTCGGGGGAGCTCTTGTCCGCCGGCGGCCGGCCCCCGGAGGAAACATCTGGCGCGCCGGGCCCGGGTTCGCTTCGCCGTCCGACCACATGGTCTTAATGGGAAACATCCTGCGAGCGGGCGCCGCCTCTGCGGGGCCCCGTGCGGTCGGACCTCCTCCCGTCACGCCGCGATGGAAAGGAGCTCGCTTTCTTTTGGAGAAACATCTGCGAGGGTTTAGTGGCGGGCGGCGGCGCGGAGGACGAGGACCGGCTCGGCCCCGGAGCTCGTTACTCACGCACGTATTTGGTCTTTGCGGTCAGATGCCGGGCGGCGGTAGGAGCGCGTCCCAGGAGTGGCCTCCATTACTCAGACGCTCAACCAGATTTTACGTTTCCAAAGGGCCTTTGAAAGATGCGGCGTCCGCCGCGCTACCGGGGGAGGCGTAGTTGTCGGGCTTAATCGAATTTTACAAACATCGGGGCGATGGCTGGTAGTAATTTCCCCACTCTGTTTAGAAGTTAAGGGCATCTGTGTTTGTCTTTGCGCGCGGCACTTTGTTTGTATTTCTTTATGGCCTCCGTTACGTCGGCCGCATCTTCACTGTTTGCGTGCGCAAATGGCCTGTTAGCCATCTGAAAGCACTTCCCCTTCCCAGATGATGAATCCCTCATATGCTTTTGATGTCGTCCATGAAAGGCCCGCTCGCGCATTTCGCCTCGCAACCGCACCGCCGCTCCATTTCCGCCGGCTCATTTATGCACGTAATAAAAACCCGCCGCATGATTGTATACCCAATTTGCCAGGTGGTTATTGCCTTCTAAATTGAATGAGCCGCCCTAAGTGTGATGGTCGAGACTTGTACGCAGCTTAAAGGCACCCCGGTAGCTGGGCTGCTCCGGGAGGGAGCGGTGAAGGAGGGAAAAAGTGCCGCTCATGAAGGGGGGTGTACTTGTTTGAAGGCGCCAACTATCTGGACAGAAGGAGCTCCACGTCACCCCCTCGGAGAGACAAATGCGGCGTATTCATCTTGTCGCCTCAGCCCTCTACGACTCTGGACCAATTGAGCGAGCGTTGACTCTTCCTCCCTCAGAGGCGGACCAGCAGCGGGTCTGAGACCGCTGGGCTACCGGACGCTTGGACGCTGGGATGCGGTGCCCTGGCAGGTGTCATGAAGGTTTCCCCTGAAGCATCAGTTCTGGTTTAGCTTCTTCCCTCTTCCCGTTCACTCCGCGGGTCTCAGGAGGACAAGGTTAGGTTATCCAGAAACAGAAGGTCGTTAGACCACGGAAAGAAAAGCTATTGTAACCAGTCGCCAGGTTCACTGACCAGGTTCATCCTGACCAGCGTTCGTTAACCCGCGAGTATCACATTGTTCGTCCGACGCCGCCGGCTGGGAAAGACTTTGAATGCGAGCCTGCGACAGACGGATCGTCCTTCGTACAACTGGAGAAGAATCCGGGGAACCCTTGATTAACCTTTGCTGAACCGACTGCATGTGTCCCCCCAGGTGCGGTGTATCTGGAGGGAGGCTTGGAGGAGGCTCGACAGCTCTTCGGAAGATTGCTTTTCAACGGCGAGGTAACGCTGCTCTATTTTGGTTTCTGCTGTTTTTCCCCTTTTGGAGGTTCTTCATAAAGAAGGTTTGTCTGCTCAAGCGTGCGTCCCTCTCGCGCCGCAGACCGTATGCTCGTGGTTTCTGGAGTCCCCGCTCGTAGGGGCGGCGTATCTCAAACCTCTGGAATGCCTCGGAGGCCCTCAGATGGGCTGCAGATGTGGACTTGCGCTGAGAGATGAAGTGATGTGGTTTAGGAGGCCCCGTGTTGAGGTTGCTCTGATCGCGCGAACCGCCCTTCTGCCCGTGAAGCTCAGCGTCGCCCTCATAAGAAATGCCCGGGTCACAGATGAGCCCCTCTCACTCTGGAGGAACCTTCTGCGGCTCCTACAACCTTCTCGGGAGTGAGAACGCTTCATAGGATCCGGGGAACATGGACCTCGGCTCCCAGAACCCTCTAAGCTCGTACTCCGAGGCGGGTCAGAGGCGCTTGGCGATCGGTGGAACTCACAAGCCACTGGCACGATGCCATACATCTGGCGGGCCGTGGAGCCATTTTTAAAACCCATCCTGGTCACTGCTCAGATGTTTTCTTGGGTCCAAATGGACAGAAGCAGTGAGACAGGGAGCTCGTGTGTCCCGCTACGCCTCAGAGGGGTTTCCAGGGCTCACGGACGAACATCTACACTTTGGCCAGAACGAGCGCCGAGTTAGCTAACGGCTAACGGGGTTCTTCACACGACGAAGATAGAAACACCTGGAAACACCTGGAAGTGGACATCTCTTAGAAGTGTCGTGTCCGGCGGCAGCTTTGCTCCCTTGATGGACGGATGTGAAGAAGACGGCTTCGGTCCCGAGCGGTGAACCGGAGCGTCCGGACCTCGGGGAACACGCGTTTCCAGCATCTTCTTCGAGCGGTATTTCTTTCCGCTGAGTTTGTTTATTCCGAGCGGCGTCCCGGCACACATTTCACAGGGACTCCATGATGAACCCGTAACGGCCCCATCTCCACTTCTTCATCCGTAACATGAGATGGAACTCCACCCGCGCTCCGAGGGATTCATCCGGCGGGACTCTTGATTTATTATTGAAAAGCACATGAAATAAATAGATAATAATCTGAGCGGCCCTTCGGCCTCCTCTGAAATATCCTCCCGCTTTGCGTCCGGCTGATCCAGCCTCGTGGATCTCGGGCGCCGTGAACGTGAGGCGGCAGGCTTGGACACAAAGTGGTTCCCATTTGGTTTTGGTACAATTTAATTCTGTCATTTCTATTATTGTTATGACATTGCTTTCATGACCTAAGTGCAAAATCAGTCAATTGGTAAATGAATGAATATAAAATGAAATCGAAAAATTGGTAAGTAAATAAACATAAAATGAAATCAATGAATTGGGAAAGAAATGAACATAAACTGAAATCAATAGATTGGTAAGTCAATAAACACAAAATGAAATCAATAAATTGGCAAGTAAGTAAACATAAAATGAAATCAATAAATTAATAAGTAAATAAACTTAAAAGGAAATCAATAAATTGGTTAGTAAATAAACTTAAAATGAAATCAATAAATTGGTAAGTAAATAAACGTAAAATGAAATCAAATTGGTAAATACATAAATATATAATAAAATCCATGAATTGGTAAATAGATAAACATAAAATTCAATCAATCAATTAGTAAATACATAAACATAAAATAAAATCCAAAATTGGTAAATAGATTAACATAAAATTCAATCAATCAATTAGTAAATACATAAACATAAAACTGAATCAATCCATTGGAAAAAAATGAACATAAAATTACATCAATAAATTAGTAAATACATAAACATAAAATGAAATCCATAATTTGGTAAATTGATTAAGATAAATTAAATCAATAAATTAGTAAATACATGAACATAAAATGAAATCAACAGGTAAATATACAGAAAAGCTCCGTGTCAGAGACGGGGAGGTAATTGTTGTGTGATTCTGCAGACAAACTCAGGATTGACATCGCAGACGGACGTCAATAGGAGGCTGTCAGAGACGGATTCCGAGCTCGGGACGGGAAATAAATATATGAAAACATGAATAAATAGAGATTGGGAAGGAGGAGGCCGCAGTCTGACAGCTGGTGAAACTGAACCATGCTGTGGGAGGTGATATCGACACCCACATCTGCTCATCATGCTTATGGAACCAGGAGAGGACGGTATCGGGTCCAGGGTTCTAAAGGTGGTCCTCCTCCTCCGCGTCCTCCACGTCCTCCACGTCCGGACCGCCCGACTCCAAGATCAGGCGCTTTCTCCATCCGACCGATCGCTCGGCCAGAATGAAAGGAAAGGTGGAGAAGGTGGAGGTTTGAGCGAGCGCGGCGTCTGGTTTGGAGACATCGAGGAGAAGACGGGAGCTACGGCTGTGGAGGTTCCTCTCAGGAAGTCTGGATGGCGGAGAAGATCACCAGAGTTCACCAGAGGGACGGCACGTGTCAGATATTCTGGAGATCAAGTCACTCTGAGGTGGCCTGGACGCGGACTGAGGAGGGATGGAGAAGATCTGAGGTTTATGGATGGATGGAGGGGAAGAGGACGAGGTGATTGGCTGACGTGAGCCAAGAGGACGAGGTGATTGAGGGGAGCGTCCCAAAGTAGAAGAAGAAGATTTATGAATCAATATTCAGTAACTTCCCCTTTCCTTGGTAATCTTCATAATTGCCTCTTCACAGCTACGACTTACTGACACTCATGTAACTCATTAAAGCGTCTCTTTCTTGGAGAGAAGAAGGAAAGCGTCATGCGTGTCCTCGTTAGCCGGGAACCTGGACGCCGGACGCAGAAGGTAGCTTCTACCGCTTCCACCGCTTCCACCGCCGAGGAGAACGCGTCTTTTATTTATCATTTTTTTATGTCCTCCTCCTGCGGTGTGACCTCCGCCGGTCTGAGGCCTTGGTGGGACACGTGTGTGTGTGTGTGTGTGTGTGTGTGTGTGTGTGTGTGTGTGTCGGAGCAGCACAACAACGCAGATCTGCCGTCGTCTCCTTTCACCCTGGCGTCTTCCAGCCGTCTGCACGCTAAACCTGGGAAATATGGAGATTAACACAGAAAATAGGCTAGTGTGTTTTCCAAAATGGGCTGGATGTGTGGAACAATGTGTCTTGCCAGACTTAAGTGGGACAATTGCTATTGTGTGTGTGTGTGTGTGTGTGTGTGTGTGTGTGTGTGTGTGTGTGTGTGTGTGTGTGTGTGTGTGTGTGTGTGTGTGATCACCGGGCATGAATAATTGATGATCGACCCGGTATTTGCATTTATCTTGGCGGCGAATGTTATGAATCAATTAAAGGACTAGAAGCAGGTCTTGCGTGGAGCAGCGGTGGAGCAGCGGTGGAGCAGCAGGCTGGGCTCCCAGCGAGCGTTCACACGGGGTTCCGGACGCCCGGACAACATGAGCACATGTCGCTCCGGGAACCGAGAGACGAGCCGATACCTTTAGAAATAGATTATCTTCAGGTCTCACTCCACAAAACTGTTTTTCCGAGACGTGGTCCTTGGAAAGGAGGGGTCTAGACGAGGGCGTGCCGGAGCCGGGGCCGTCTGGGCCGGTCGAACCCCGGCTTTGATTCCGCATTCAAACCCGGCCGGTTCGCCGTTTGCCGAATCCCGCTCTCGTTCGTAAGAGCATTGGATTCGCCGCTGGCCGCGCCCCCCGCCTGACGGCATCACGTGTCCTCGCTAGCGTGTTTGACCGGGGACGCTCCGTAAAGCGGACACATGAAGGCGCTCAAACGCGTAGCATCTCTGAATGAAGCGCGGCGGCTTCACGGGTGCAGACACGTCCACGTCCGCGGGCGCCCGGAGAGGCCTCGGCCCCTGGGCGGTTTATTATCCCACGCCCCGTCCTCCACACCCTGAAATAAGATTCGGGCAGCAGGTCTCCGCGCAGCTGTCGACGTCGTAACGCCCGAGATCTGGTTTTTGAAAATCGCCTGGCCTTCAGCCATCCGGTGCAGCGCGGCTCCCCTGTTCGTACGGCTTGCGCGAGATCCTGATCCTCTGCAGCAGAAATAACCCAGCTGGTATTTCCGGCGGGAGTCCGAGCTGCAGGAAGCGTTTTTTTTTCTACTACAAGACGGCTGGGGGGGGACAGATGGACGCGGACCGGGACACCGAGTGCCAGCCGGGCGCTGAGAGCGTTGAGGGGGCGGAGAGCCCGAGATGCCATGAATTCACGCCTTCCATCAGAGGAAAAGTCTGTCCGTGGAGGAGCTTCGTCGGCGTCCAACGTTACATCTTCCGGCCTCAGTCGAATCCAATCGCGCATCTCTAACCAGGCCCTGGATGTGTTTTTCAAAGAAATTCAGGTAGAACCGCTTCGGAGGCGCGCTTGTCCACAGAAGGTACAGCTCCTCACCGCAGGAGCACCGCCGTTCCTACACGAGTGCTCGAGGCGGTATTACCAAGTATCCTGCTTTCAAGCTAATAGGGAGTTTGTGTTGATCTCGTTGCATTTTGTTGCGTGTTTTTTTTTTTGGCTCCGGAAACCTTAAAAAATACAACACCCCTCAGGACACCGGCTCGCAGAAATCCATACACGCCGTTTCCCTTCTTCTCGGTAAAAACAAAAAAGCGGCTTGACGACTTGTTAGATGTTTTAAAGCCCCAGGATTTTCAATCATTGAACGGCGGCTACGAGCAAACTCCCAGGACCAGGTGTGAGGGGGGCCTTCTCCTGCTCCTCCTTCGCCCCAATGATGCTTTGTTTTTACAAGTTGCCGACCATTTACGGTCGACCGTTAACAAAGACCTCGGACCTCCTCCTCCACGATTTGGTCTCGAAATTTCTAGCGCCCGAAAACGTCCGGCCCCAGACGAAGGGTGGCCTCCCTCGCCTTCTGTTGTCCTTCAACCGCCATCGCCCGGTTTTCCCGTTCCTTTTGTGGTCGTCTCTGGACTCTCGAGCGAAGAGCCCCCCGTCGGGCGGAGGAGATGTGGCTTCCTAGCGTACCACATCCCGCAGGAGACAATACATGCTAATTTGCTAATGGCCTCATTTTGGCTGTTATTAAAGCATCGGCAGACAGACGCACGATATCGTCTGAAGGGGTTTTGGGGCTTCCAACCTGGACTCGGCAGCTTTAGAGAAAAGAAGGCGTTCGTGCCCCGGCGCCGTCCCCGGCAGAAGAAGCTATTTTGAATAGCAATTAGCGCGTTGCAGATTTCATGGGCCGACCGGGGGGCTAATGCTCCGACACAAACGCCGAGCGGAAGAAAACAAACAAACCGCCAAGGCTCGGATAATCGTCGCAGAAACTCCGAGAGATCGCCCAACCTTTCCCCCGACATTTCATTTAGTGTTATTTTATTCCATTCCCCCATTCGACATCAGTCTCTTTGCACTGGAAGGCTTAAAAGCCTCCTAAGGGCGGCGTTCCTCTAAAGGCGATTGCATCTGTCTAATTCTTGAGGTCTTCCCTTTTGCCAAGAAACCTTTTCAACGTACCCTTTTCACGACAAAAATGAAAGAACGGCTCTGAGCTGAGGAGGGTTTTTTTTTTCAGAATTAAACCAGCAGCAGCAGATTATGCAGCGCTCCGTTTGTAGTCCACGGGTCACGGACGGACTAGCCTGTAGGCTAGTTGTTGTTAGCGTTGCAGAGCGTCCGTCACCGCCACGTCTGGCCTCTGCCTTTTACCTTTTCTTGAAATGAGGGTCATTTTAGCGGAGGTACGGAAACAAGTTGTCCTCTTGTCCGTCTTCTTTTGAGCGTCTCTAATCGGTGTGTCCCTGTTGTTTGCCGGAGCCAATTAGAGAAAAACAAAAAGGCCCAAATGGACGGCAGAAATTGCAAACGGCTGTTTATTTGCACTCCTGCTTACGCAGGTGAAACGCTCGCCGCCGGCCCCCCCCGCCCAGCCGCGCTTCATACGTCGCCTCCGGTAATGGTGGCCTGCACACGTGCACGCACACATTCGCGCACGCTCACACACACACACACACCCCTCCAAATGCCTCACGAGTGTATTTGTGTTTATTGTGAAAAGAACAGCCCCCGGCCGTGACTCGTTGTGTGGCGGTGTCAGGGTTCCTAATTCTGCATTGACATCGATTTGTTAAATTTCTATGCTTTGTCCTTTGACAGGCGAGGGGAGTGTTTTCAATGGCCGAGGTAAAGCCTGCGCGCCGGCTCCGTCCGTCCTTGGCTCGATAATGGGATGGAGAATGAATGCACGTGCGCATTCACGGGCCATTTTCCCTTCACATTTCTTTCTTTCTTTTTTCTCCCCGCACTCCCAGGAACCGTTAAAGATGTGCTCTCCGGCCCCGGCTCTAAATTGCATGATAGACTCGAGCGAAAGAGTCTCCTTGACCGTTCGCCGACAGAAGGCTCGGTTTTGGACCCGGGGCCGCTTTTATGTCGGTATCGATCAGCGACGCTATCTCCCTTCGATTTCTCCGCTGCACTACTACGTTTGATGGATTGATTGGCAGCCTGTAGCTAGAGACCAATTTGTCAGGGAGCATCAGACCTTGTCGGAGAAGAGCTCCATTATGTCCCAATCATAGATGGCTAAGAGTCCCGGGAATGTGTGTGTGTGTGTGTGTGTGTGTGGGCCGGGCTGGCCTGTAGGTAGAAGGTTTGCCGCCGCCGCCGCCTGTTCACGCTCGGCTGCAGATCCTTGCTTCTGGACTCCTTCGCGCCCACGATTACGGTCCGCCTCGATCGACGCCGCCGCCGAACGCGGAATCTTGGGCGTCCTCCCCGCGTGGCCTTTCGCCCGAGATTTCATTTCATTTGTTTTTCTTGATTTCCCATCCCGCTTTTGACATCTTGTTGACATTTCAGTGAATATGCTTCAGCCAGGCGGAGGCAGCAGGAGGACAGACAACAGTTATTTCTAAATCCCCACTTGATGCCGGCCTAATCACGGCCCGTCTTGTCTTCGCGAGCGGCCCGTGATTGAATCATTAGCGGTCCGGGGCAGCGTCGGGGGGGCGGGCGGGCGGGCGGGCGGTTCGCGCCTCGTGGCTTCTTTAATCATCGGCCGTTATCACCAGCTGACGAGACCTTCATGTACGTCGGCGTCTCTGCGCCCGTCCTCTTGCCCCTTCTTCCCGGCGGCCTCCTTCAGTCTGACCACGATGTTTAGGTAGCGCGTAATTAGCCGGGGACGGGGCTCCCAGACCGGCCGCCCCGCAATGCGCACCGAGTGCGTCAACAAAATTAGCATTTATGAAGTATTGATGACAGCAGTCGGCCGCGTTTGACTCAATTATCATGTGGGGTTGTTACTCGCCGCGCCGCTCCCCGGCCGCTCGACCCCATCGGCGACCTCATCAACAAGTCGGCAACGCTCCGAGGCATGTCGGTTTAGAGTCGAAAGAAAAAAGAAAATGGTTTTTCTTTGAAACGATGCAGTTTTCACGGCCCACAAAGCACAGAGCGTGACTAAAGGATCCTCTTCCTAAAGGTCCAGGAGGACGTTGGCAGCCTGGAGTGTCCTCAGACAACCTCCGGTCCAAGGGCTCGCTTAGGCTCAACTCTTAGGGGCGGAGCCTCCCGTCCAACCTCTGCCCGTGGTCGGGTGACCCGCGGTCCCGTAGCCAAACTGAGCCGTACCGCCGGACGCCGTGGGGGGGGGCAGGCTGGCGCAGGATGCTCAAGGCAACCAGAGAAGAAGAAGTGAACAGGGCGTGGACATGACCACGGAGGACAGTTCTCCGTCCGTCATGCCGCCCATGATATGCAGTATCGCCTGCTCCTCCACCAGCGCCGTGTTGAATTGTCCAACAAGAACCGTGCGCTGCCCTCTAGCGGTTATGTTTCTTAGCAACCGTGGCGATTTGAGCGGTGATGCTTGACCGTGTTCATGTAGCCCGAGTACCAGTGAGCCTTTGGAGTATTCTGACAGTCATATCCTTCCTTGGCTGCTCCTCTTGGGTCGGGCGGTCGCATTAGCGTGATCTCCTGCCGCCTCTGCGGCGAGAACCCGGCCGTGGCTCCGAACGTTCGCCACTTTTCCCGGTTCAAACCCCCCGGACCAGCTGGCGGTATCGACTGCGCTCCGTCCTCCGCCCTTGACTCCACACCTGGTAGGTAGTTAGCGGCTCTTAGCCTCGGCTTCACGCCGCAACACAAGAAAACCAAAAGGAAGCCCGTGCTCAAATCTATTGACCGCTTTCATGAATTTTTCATCCGGCGCTCCAGGCGATGCGTTGCCTGCTGCTAAAGCGATGAGGCGCCCGTTCAGAGCTGCCGGCCACACACAGCCTCTCTGGTGGACCATCACCACGTTTAAAGCTCCGTCTCCTTGAACCTTTTAAGTACCGTGGCGAGGCCCTGGAGGCCCTCGGGGCGGATCCAAAACCGTCCCCAAATCCACGCTGACGTGGGGTAGTTGGCAACAACAATAGCCATGGATTACTGCCGCCCCCTCCCCCTTTCTGTCTCTTCTGACAAGGATCCGATGCTGGTGGGGAAACATGGATCTCTGTCCATCCAAGAGAGAAGGTTTCTGTAGCTGGTGCACCGCCTCGGTCCTCCTCCCTACCTGGTGGGCTGGATGTTTTGACGCCTCCCTACTGGGGTGCTTGTTGGGCTCTGAAAAGAATGTCCCAAGAAGTCGAGGCCAAAGCTACAAATGTGCCGCGTCTCAGTCAGTTGACAAGCGTCTCTCCAGTCTGAAGGTTGGCGGTCGGATTCTGGGTGGCACCGGCCCGGCAGCTCCGCCGCCATCGGTGTGTGTGTGTTGTATTGATCCAATGTCAAGGTGGCGAAAGCGGCGTCTCGGCGGACGCCGTTCTTTTCCCCGGAGCTGCATCGGTTGGAGCTTCTGCCTCGCAGCAGGAAGGACCTGGTTGGTGTGTCTCGATGTGGCCCCGTGATCCTCTGCTCCAATCACGGGGCCACATAGAGACATGTGGTGGAATGTGGGGTTTTGTATGATGTGTGTGTGTGTTGTTGTTTGTGTGTTGTAATGTGTGTGTGTGGTTTTGTATGGGTACTGTACAACATTTGGAACAGATCTTTGCGGTATTTGGCCATTTTCTGTTATTACTGAATGTAAGTTAAGGGTTTCTGAAAGAAAATACACATTTGATTGCCATTCTATTGGATGTGTGTGTGTGTGTGTGTGTGTGTGTGTGTGTGTGTGTGTGTGTGTGTGTGTGTGTGTGTGTGTGTGTGTGTGTGTGTGTTGAACAAAGGTTAGACTCCAGAGTCGTTGCAGTGTGTTCAGGTCAGCTGGTTGATTGACCTGGGCTGAGGTTCAGGTGGAGTCTACTTTGGGTTGTCCACCTCTCCCGCGGGAGATGGATCTGTAGGTATGTGTGTGTGTGTGTGTGTGTGTGTGTGTGTGTGTGTGTGTGTGTGTGTGATAAACCTCAGCGTGCTGCTGTGTGTGGGTGAAAGGTGACAGCGGTTCTCCCTGTGAGGGTCTGCAGGAGCAGCAGTTTCTGGAAGGAACTCCCCGACCCGCTTCTCCATTTCTTCTCTTCTTCTAAGTTTCCAGGGCCGTTTTTCAATCCCAATCTGTCCGTTTCCCGCTCCTTCGCTCCTCCCCTTCCAGGGACAGGAGACGTTTGAACTGTAATGAGATTAATGGGGAAAAGGTGTGTTCTCATATCCCACCAGCGGTTTGCAGGTTTACTGAAGGAAACGAGATGGTGTGTGTTCATGTGTGTGCGTGTGTGTGTGTGTGTCCTTCCTCAGTAACTTACCTCTTCTTCCTCCCACAGGAGCTGAGGGAGGTCTGGCTCAACTACCCGCCGCACCCTCTGCAGGTGGGTGGAGATCCGCTGGTCTGTGCCGTCCTACGGTGGAGGTGGAAGGTCAACACCCCCATCGCTCCCCTTCTTTCTGCCTCTGCTCGTCACCCCTGTCAGGACCCCGATCCCGTCCTCCTCCTCCTCCTCCCCCTCGGCACCGCATCATCTGCCCAGAAACACTGAACGTGTCGACAGTGTTTGCTTGAAATTAGGATTTGGTCGACTAGATCAAAGATGCCGTAACAGGATTACAGTCCCGGATCACAAGGGCCCCGCGGGGGGACGGAGAGGCGTCCTTCCCCGCTCGTGTGTGTGTGTGTGTGTGTGTGTGTGTGTGTGTGTGTGTGTGTGCGTGCGCGTTCTCTTTTAGCACTTTATTCTCGTCTCCCCAAGTGTGTGCTGCCTTTCCCTGCATACGATTTGTGCACAGCGGGGCCCTGCAACCAAAAATACCAGCGCGCTCGTGTCTTCATACGACTTTATTTCAATATTCAGCCCCTTTCGCCCTCCACCATCTCCCTCCTCCACCATCTCCTCCTCCCTCCTCCACCATCTCCTCCTCCCTCCTCCATCTCCCTCCTCCACCATCTCCTCCATCTCCCTCCTCCACCATCTCCTCCTCCCTCCTCCTCCATCTCCCTCCTCCACCATCTCCTCCTCCTTTCCTACCCTCCTCTTCCTCCTCTTCCTCTCCACCCCGGTCCTCTGAAGATCTGACAGCCTGGATGTTCTAGTGTGTCGGTTCTTAGAACACCAAATATATCCACCATGTTTGGTTTTTGTGTCCCCCCCCGTCCCCCGTGACGGTCTGTGCGGCCGACCCTCCCCGACCTCCAGGCTTCACCTGGCTCGTCATTGGCCGATCCAGCGGCGCCGCCTCACTGGTGCCCATGAGGTGGCGCCCTGGTCGGGCCTTCCTCCGGCCCTCCTCCGCCTCACCCTGAGCTTCCCCCACGTCTTGGGTGAGATGATCTTATCAAATGAAATGGCCAGAGAGAAGAAGACTAAATCCACCATCTTTCTTTGACGGCGTTGGACGACCGCCGTCGGAAGGTTCCCGTGCGGCAGGCGAAGCGGCGCTTTCAGCGGCGAAACCCCCGTGCGGGTCGTGGCCGCCGTGGCCGCCGTGGCTCCCGACGCCTGGAGACGGTTGAAAAGTGACTTTTTGAAAGGTTTTTCTCCCAACTGAACTTCCCTCCTCCTGCTCTGCGGCGCGTCGGAAGCCCCGCCGCCGACCGTCCGCCCGAAGTGAGGCGAGCGCCGCACTCGTCAGATGTCGTTAGTTGTGAAGCGTGACATTTCAGCCCTTCCGTTAATTAACGGACGAGGAGGGTGGAGAGGAAGAGCTGCAGAGAGGAACATTTTTTTCAGACATATTGGAAAGATGGAGCCACGACATTACCAGCAGCGTTCCAATTAAAAAGGCAGGGTTTAAAAATACATCTGCGCTCGGCGCCGCAGCCTCGCCGCCCCGAGACCGTGAAAGCTGTTTACTTGATTTCCGCTCGGAGACGCCGACGCGGCAGAGGACCGACATCCGGGGGACGGACCTTCTCGAGGAGGGGCTCCTCTCCTGCCTTCCACTCTCCGCGTCCCCGACGTGGGTTCGCCAATGTTGGAGAAGGACAGGAGGCAGAGCTGGAGATGTGGAGGTTCCTCTCTGGGAGCGAGGACGGTGGAGAGGATCCATCTGAGACCTTCTGGAGATAAAGTCACACTGAGATGGTTTGGACGTGGAGAAGATCCGGGTAGAAGGATGCGGAGCTTGGAGCTGCCGGAGGAGGTGGAGAGGAGGACCTCAGGAGAAGGTCGGGTGCCGGGAGACGGTCGGCTGTGGCGACCCTGAAGGGAGCGCTCCGTCAGAAATCCTCTTTACTTTTTTGTTCAAGCCTAGAAGGCAGATGTTCACCGAGGTGAGCTTCTTCCGAAAGGTTCCTCTCAGACACGGAGAGAAACCCTTCGAACTCATTATTCCGGACCGTTTGAAAACGATGGAATTACAATGAGCACATAAAGGCCGTCAAAATGGATATATTTGTGCATTTTGTTTGCCAAAGCCTTTGACAGCCGCCTGCCTGGCTCACAAACCACGTCCAGATGATCTCCACCTCCTGCCGGTCGGAGAGCCGTCCCGGAGGAGCTCGCGGTCCGACCTCACCGAGACCACCTACGGGTTTCGGAAGGACGCCGTCTCCACGTCGAGCAAACACGCCGAGAGCGCTTTGACTTTTCCTCGCCAATCAGCGCAGCAGCCCGGCCTCGCACCTCCACCCCAGCAGGTCCTGGAGCTCATCTTCATCCAACCATCTGCTACTCCACCAGGAAACCAGAGAAGTCACCTGGAGATGTTTGACCGGAGGTTTGAGGTGGGGTTGGAACACCTTCTGGGCAGCAGAGTGCTCCTTTGAAGGATTCTGCCGGACAACTTCACCGGGGAACGTGGTGTTTTGCCACACGTGCACTTCCAGAACCTCCTGTCCTCAGAGCGAGGACCTCACCTCCTCGGAGAGACACAGATGTGTTCCATCCCGGAAGCAGTGAGAAGAAACACAGGTTTCTTCCTGGCTCTGACCTTTCATGGTTCATACAGGTGAAGCTGAGGAGCAGAACGGCTGGAAGTCCTCACAGGCCCACAGCGGAGCTGCTGCAGCAGGATCTTCTTCCTCCACCGCTCGTGGAGACGTTCACTCTTTCCACGAGTTGCAGGCCGTGGGTCCTGACTAGATGGTCCATCTGTCCGCATCCTTCCACCCTAGGAACATCCATCTCTGGACGACCTTCAGAAAAAAGTCCCGCTTAAAACTTCTGAAAAATCCCAACGCGGTTCTTGGACGAGCCAAAAGAACTTCTGTCCAGATGACGTGTGGAGAACCGGCGCCGGAGGTGGAACCCGGTTCCTCTTCTGGAGAACGTACGGGCCTTCAGCCCCGCGAGCACACGACAAGGAGTCCATCTCAACATCTCAGCTCCAGTTGTTTGCTGTTATAGTCACATAAAAAAGTCCCCGAGGTTGAACTTTTCGGCTCTTGGACTCGTGCGGTAAGTGAAGGTTCCTCCTCTGCGTTTAGTTAATTCCTACTGTTTCTCTGTCACATGTCTTTCAGGTCCAGGAGCCGCAGACGGACCGCCAGCTGATCGAGACCTCCCCGGTCCTGCAGAAGCTCACCAGCTTTGAGGGCTCCATCGGGGTCCTGTTCACCCACGTGCGTCTGTTGGCCCGGGCCTTCACCCTGCGCACCGTGGGCTTCAACCACCTGACGCTGTGAGCGCATCACGCTAACAAGCCTATTTTACGCACATGGCGCATCACGCCATGGTTACCCTCGCCCGTTCCCGCGCGGCGAGCACGCACGCCGAATGTAGCGCGAGCCTCGCTCCCCGGTCGCCTTCGTCCTCCCCGAAGGTCTTCTCCACGACGCCGGGGAGCTGAGACGCCCATCGGCCGCCTCCTCCAGGATGGAACCCCGGCTTCTCCTTCCCTTTCAGACGCTTATCTGGCCTGACGGCTGCTCGGCCTCCGCCAGAGGATCTTACCTTTCGCTTTCAGTCAGAATAGTAGTGTTACTATTATTTTGTTGTCCTGAGGCGGCTCTGGGCAGCTGATGGAGACCAGAGGATTCCCCTCGCAGGCGGCAGCCTTGTCGAGGAAGCAAACCCTCAACCCCTCACCCACCCTCTCCTGACTGTACGAGACCGGAAACTACTTCTTCTTTCGGCTTCTCCCTTCAGGTGTCGCCACAGCGAGTCCACTTTCTCCATCTAACCCTATTCTCTGGATCCTCCTCTCTCACACCCACTACCTTCAGATCTTCTCTCACGACGTCCATAAATCTTCTCTTTGGTCTTCCTCCAGACCTCTTGCCTGGCAGCTCCAATTCCAGCATCCGTCTACCAATATATTCTCTATCCCTCCTCTGTCCATGACCCAACCATCTCAGTCTGGCTTCTCTGACCTTCTCTCCAAAACATCTAACATGTGCTGTTCCTCCGATGGACTCATTCCTGATCCTCTCCATCCTGGTCACTCCCAAAGAGAACCTCAACATCTTCATCTCTGCAACCTCTAGTTCTGCCTGCTGTCTTTTGGTCATTGGAACAGTTTCTAGTCCAAACATCATCGCTGGTCTCACCACTGTCTTGTACACCTTTCCTTTTATTCTGGCTGATGTTCTTCTATCTCTTGGTACCCCTGACACTTTTCTCCACCCATTCCAACCTGCTTGGACCGTCTCTTCACCTCTTCTCCACACTCTCCTACGCTCTGGACTGTTGACCCGAAGTACCTGAAATCCTCCAGCTTCTTGATCTCCACTCCCTGTAGCCTCACCGTTCCACCTGAGTTCCCCTCATTCACACAGATATTCTGTCGTACGAGAGCGGAAACATTGGCGGGTTAATAGCTGGATTAGCTGCCGTTCCCCCTGCGACTGGTTCAGCAATTAATCTCCCGGCTCGTCTCCTCCTGGATCAGCCCACGCAAAGCCCGCCGCGTCTTCTGGGTTTTTGTAGTTTGGAGAACTCCCGGTTCCTCCGGCCGGTCCGCGGCCGGGCGCGTGAGACCTGCAGTGACGAGTCCGGTCCAGTCAGCTTGTATTTGTAAGGCGGCGAATCCAAAGCAGGTCGTCTGAGGACGTTTTCCACCTCGAGCGGGTCTGGAACGCACTGCTTGAGATGAACCCTGGGGCAAGTGCTTGGAGACAGAAGCTGGGGATACAGGTCCCAGCGCCGTGGCGTGGCCTCCTGCCTCGACCGGCCCGGAGAAAGAGATATGAAGCCAGAGGATGAGGGTTCCCATTACTAATACCAGTGGCGCTAGCAGCTACATGCTAAGAGCTGAAATGATTCGATAACATTCATCAAAGAAACAACGATGGTGGACGCCTGGCGAGAAGCCGCAGAAGATGAAGCCACATCCCAGGGAACCCGGGACTCGGGAGAAGATATGAGGTCCCTGTGGAGCGCTGCTGAGCGGGGCTGCAAGAGAGCCGCATCATTGGATGTAAGCCTGCAGAAGCGTCACCGAGGGCTAAGCTACCGCTAACGATGAGCTTTCTCACAAAGGACGGTCGAAAGCAAAGAGATGGCGTCCTGGTCCAGGATGGAGATGTGAAGGTGGTTCCACAGGAGAGGAGCTCGCGTCAACATCTCGGCACGCGCTCACCTCCTCCCCGCCTCTGGCGTCCTCCACGACCTCCTGGAAGACCACGACATTGTGAAGAGCCGCATTGAAAACTCAAGTTTGAGGAGACTGCGGCGGCTCGAGTGTCGGTTCCGCCGTGTTTCCTTCCGTGCGCTGTGATTGGCTCGGCTCGCTCCCCAGCTCCGCGCTTTGACAGCTAAAGCAAATTAGCGTTGGCAACACGCCGCCGGTATCTCATTGGCGGGCTGCACTCCGGAATTGGTTGCCGGGGTTTGCCAGAAGGACACGGCTCACACACTCGGCTTCGTCCTCCTCTAACTCCGTGTGTGTGTGTGTGTGTGTGTTATTTACACACACACGGCTCAGTACGTTCTAATCCATCACTCCAATCTCAAACGATGAGACGTCCCGGGATTGGCTCTCTCCACCCCGGCGCCGTCCAACCTGAGGTCACGTGACGTGACGGAAG
The DNA here is from genome assembly GCF_037954325.1 of Fistularia commersonii. NCBI lineage: Eukaryota > Metazoa > Chordata > Actinopteri > Syngnathiformes > Fistulariidae > Fistularia > Fistularia commersonii. The sequence continues at coordinate 497,620 of NC_141291.1, forward strand.
CTGAAAGGAACCCTTCGGTAGCTCTCGGCTTCTCGGCTTCCTCGGCTTCCTCGGCGGCGGCCAAAGACGGGCTGACCTACATAAGCCGGCGGCGGCGGAGCTCGGGCCGCCCACCAGGAGCAAAGGTGATCCCGAAGTGGGTCAAGCTGTCGTGGAGGAGAAGAAGAGGAGGAGGAGGAAGGAGAGGTCGGACAATGAGGCAGGCGGCAGATGAGACCGGACCGGCACCGCAGGCAGAGGACGGACCGACCCAGAAGGAAGGTGTGGAGGACCACAGCAGGAGGTGGGCTTCTTCTCTGGGAGGAGACGGCAGGGCAGAAGACCCGAGCCTCCTGTCTCCTCAGCGACGGAGCTGCAACACCTTCTCGTTCTAGCGAAAACAAATAGGAGCTGTTGGGTCTCGGTCCTGGTCGGACGGAGGTTCTCCTCTCTGCTCTCCTCGCTCCTCTCACCAAGTGGCCGTGGACAGGAGAGTCCAAACCTGGTTCCTCAAACGTTCTTCAGCCTCTGCTGGTTACAATGAACAGTGCAAGGAAATATCTGCAGGGGTAGAACACGTCCTCCTCCTCCTCCTCCTCCTCCTCCTCCTCCTCCTCCTGCCCCAGCATCGTTCCAGTGCAGTTGAAGTGAATAAGGGCCGTCTCTTCATGCTTCCTCTCTTTGACCCACTCTGTTGCAATTTTCCGCCCATTTTTTTTCCTCACTGCTATTCATCACAAAATTAGATGGTGTTCCCCTCCACCCCTCCACCCCTCCGTCGCTCCACCCCCTCAAATCCTTTCTCTAGCCATGCTAACCTTCTCACAGTGGCAGCTGTGGGTATGCAGCGGAGAATCTGTTCACGCGTTCAGCACTGGAGTACAAGATGAACCCCCACCCACTCCACTCCACCCCACTCCACCCACCCACTCTGCCTCCTCCAGGTCACACCTCTTCTCTCCAACCCTGGCAACAAAAGAGCCTTTTCATTTAAGATCTCGGACTATTTTTAATGCGGGTGGGCGTGTCAGGCGGCAACCCTTCCCTCTTAATGAAGCCCAGTCCTGAACTCTGTGTGTGTGTGTGTGTGTGTGTGTGTGTGTGTGTGTGTGTGTGTGTGTGTGTGTGTGTGGGATTCTCCACGTTTCTCCCAGAAAGCGGTGTTTAAGGGTGAAATCTGTGGACCGGTCCCTAAGCGTTGGATCCCCCATGATGACGCAGCTCCTCTCAAGCCTGCTCAGATCATCTCTGATCTTTCAGAGTGGAAAACTATATCCCAGTTAGCTCCCGTGTGCTAATGCTAACACGAACGCTAACAGGGCGGCTGCAGCGCGGGGGGCTGATGCCGCTAGCCCGGTTTGGCTAATGTCTCGTGTCGTCGCCGCCACAGGTGTGTTGGGACGCCCGGTCATTGCCTGGTGTGCACGTGTGCGTGCACGCTCGCAGTCAGAATGGAACCGCACACGCCGGTTTATGGCCGCGCAGAACCGTGTCGGTACGAAGGTCCTGGAAGCCTCTTGCGTCGTTTTCATTTCCTGACGTGGATTCACTCATTCAATTATTCATTCGATATCAAACGGCGTTTTGGGGTTTGACCTGGATATTTAGCAACCAGTCGTCCAACTCCTCAGGCATACATTTGGAGCCCCTTCGAAAAAGAAAGCTCAAGAAGAAACTCGATGGCCATCTTTGACCTTCTCCTCCAGCCTCTCCCGTCCGTAGATGTCTGCGTGCCGTGTTGCCGGATACACGGCGATACCTCCTCACCCTCCTCCTCCTCACCCTCCTCCTGCCGCTGCACCAGCGCTCATCTGCAATGCTAATCTATGATTCTGTTTCATTAATGGCCATTACAGCGGCAGGCGGCGCCGTAACCCCCGTCTAGAACCGAGGAGAGCGCCGCCATTTTCCGCCGGGTGCGGAGGGTGGAGGACCGATATCCCAGATATCAGCGGGCTTTGTGAGAAGATACCAGGCTGTGTGTTGAAGACACCCTGCCAACCCCACCCTGATGTCGCGTCTCCGTCCTCTCTTCCAGCGGCCACAACCAGAGGATGGAGTTCCTGGGAGACTCCATCATGCAGCTGGTGGCCACCGAGTACCTCTTCATCCACTTCCCCGACCACCACGAGGGGCATCTGACGGTGAGCGATCCCGTCCCGCCGTCACCTGCGCCCAGGCTCTCTTCACACACTCCTTCACACACCCGCCTCATAACCTGACAGTAATTACAGAGGGAATTAAATAGCAGACAAATAGTTGTCAGGAAACCGATTGGAAGGCCCATAAACAAATCCATAAATCGTGTTCTCACAAAGCTCTTCAGTGAATAAATAGATAAAGGAATCCGTGAATGGAGTTTAAACATGAATATATTAAAGTGTGCAGACACATGAGACGTGTTCCACCAGCGCAAAGCTGATCTCCTGCAAACACACCAGAGATCTGCTCACAGAGGACAAGGAGCAAGGGGGGGGATAGGAGGAGGAAGAGGAGTACACACACACACACACACACACACACACACACACACACACGTTTGGTGGTACTGTGTGTGTGTGTCCACTCGAAAATGGAAAGGAGAAAAACAGAAAAATTCAGCCTTATAGCTGTGTGTGTGTGTGTGTGTGTGTGTGTGTGTGTGTGTGTGTGTGTGAGATGATGTTTTTTTGATTTGCCCGCCAGGTACCTCCACCTCCCTTCTCCTTCCTCGCTTGTTTCCTCCAACCCACCTGGCGGCTGCCGCGATGCGTTCGCTGTCCTCAGGAGACCACAGCGTCCGGTGCTTTCCAATAGCACCTCTTTGTTGGCACTTTTTAATTCAATCCTTTACATTTCTTTTTTAAAAGCTGTGGAGTGTGCAGAAGATGAAGTTCCTGGTGAACTTCCAGCAGCTCCTACCGGAGGAGATGATGTCTCTGTTCTTGATTGTTGGCGGGCGTCAAACCCCCAACCTTCGTACCTCCTCCAACGGGTCCATGGAGACGTATCTGCTGTCTCTGAAGAAGCGCACAACCTCCTCCGTCAGGCTTTCTTTTCTCCTTTCACTCATTCCTTTGTTCAGTATCTACACCGCGTTTCCCGCTGTCAGGGGGCGGAGCCTATGCCAGCCGCGATCGGGCAGGAGGCGGAGCTTAACCCGGACTTCGGGGACACATATAAAGATATATAAAAATCTGGACAATGCAGGGTGTCCGCTGAATCTCCTGTGTGTGTGTGTGTGTGTGTGTGTGTGTGTGGGAGGAACCCTGAGGAACCCCACGCAGACACGGGGAGAACATGGAGACTCCATGCAGTGGGAATCCAAGCAGGGACCTTCTGGCTGCGAGGCCTTGGTTCAAAGCCCTGCAACTCCGTCCACTTCTTTTTTTATCATTTGTTTTTAGCCCACAGTCAAGATGGTGTGCATTTGAAATGGAAGTACAGATGTAAAGTGCCCATTCAACTGGTGTGTGTGTGTGTGTGTGTGTGTGATCCAGATAGTTGTATGTGGTTGTGTTTTCTTTATTTCCTCCTCTATATTTAGTGTTTCCGCCCCCCTCTGAGCAGCTAATGTACCTGAGCGTCCGCGGCGCCGCCGGCCGGCCGCTCGCCCGACGCTCACAATGCAATATTTAGCAGAGGCTCTGCTCGCTCAAACATTTACTCCACATTACCATTCCTCTTTGATGTATTCTTCTGCACCATGTTTTTTTTTTTTTTACTTCCCCGCGATGGCAAACACGCCAACGCGCAACTCGGCTCCTCTTCCTGTCTCCTCTCCAGCTGCTGCGTAGTTCTCTGGTGAACAACCGCACCCAGGCCAAGGTGGCCGAGGAGCTCGGCATGCAGGAGTTCGCCATCACCAACGATAAAACCAAGAGGCCCGTGGCGCTTCGGACCAAGACCCTGGCCGACCTGCTGGAGTGTACGTGTGCCGCCGCCGTTCGCTTCAAACCCCGGGTTCCAAATCTCATTGCGTTCGGACCGCGGGAGGAACCCGGAGAACCGTGAGGAACCCCGCGCAGACGCCGGTAGAACATGGAGACTCCAAGCAGGGGGGACCTTCTGGCTGCGAGGTGGAAGAAGCTCGCCGCTGCACCTCTGTGCCAGCCTCATATTTATTTTTCAAGATACGATATTGTTTGACCTCCAGCGTTCTCCACGGTTCTCCAGCCCCGGCAGGAGAAGCGAAGGGGGGCTAATGGGAGGCCGTATGGATGTTTGAGGTCTAATGGAGGCCAGCGGACCCCCGTCCCTTCACCGGCTGAGTAATGGTAGCATAGCGGTCCGATAAAACCCGGAGCCCTCAGTGCCGTATTTGCTCCATTAGTTGGAGGAGATTGATTGGAATGGATGAAGTGATCAGGGATGCAGCCGTGCCTCCTGCACAAGATGCATCTCCTGCACAGCCTTTCTTCTTCTTCTTTTCCTTTGGGTTTTTCCCTTCCGGTGTCGCCACAGCGAGTCCACTTTCTCCATCTAACCCTATTCTCTGGATCCTCCTCTCTCACACCAACGACCTTCATATCTTCTCTCACGACGTCCATCAATCTTCTCCTTGGTCTTCCTCCAGACCTCCTGCTTGGCAGCTCCAATTCCAGCATCCGTCTACCAGTATGTTCACTCTCCCTCCTCTGTCCATCACCCAACCATCTCCGTCTGGCTTCTCTGACCTTCTCTCCGTAACATCTAACATGTGCCGTTCCTCTGACGGACTCCTTCCTGATCTCATCCGTCCTGGTCGTTCCCAAAGAGAACCTCAGCATCTTCATCTCTGCAGCCTCCAGCTCTGCTTCCGGTCTTCTCTTCAAGACCACTCCGAACCATACCGCACCGCTGCTCTCAGCGCTGTCTTGTTCACCTTGTTCACCAGAGGAAGACCAGAGAGGAGGTTTATGGATGGTTAGATGGAAGCAGATGATTGCTTTTGGCCGTCGAGGGAACCTCCTGCTATCTTCACGTCTGGCGGCTGTGACGTTTCTCCTCGGAAATGTACCAGGACCTGTTTGCTCCTCCATGTGGGGTCCAGCTGTGCTTCCACAAGTTCTTAGCGCTAATGCTACGTGGGCCTAGTGGCCCAAAGGCCTGTCCACCGAGCCGTCCTCAAAAATATACAATTGAGCGTACAAACTCTCCCCGCGGCCGCCGCTTTGTTGGCTCTCAGCTTCTCCTCACCTGGTTTGCGAGCGGACGGTTGTTGGCCTTTGCAGAGAACGGCGGGTGAAGAGCAAAGGATTGTTTTCTCCTCCGGTGTGGGAGGAACATAATTACAGCCGGCTGCCGTCGTTCCGCTTCTGCTCCGCGCCGGCCCGTCAAGAGCGACCTCAATGTGTTGGACCGCGGAGCGGAAATCAGCGGCGAGCGGGCCGGATCCAGCTCCGCTGTTCGCCGGAGGAGGCGGAGGAGAAGGTTGGAAATGAAGCAGACCTTTTCGTGCCGGCGGCTCGGAGAACCTCCCGAACTGAAGAAGCGATCTATCCTTCACGCCGGCGCCGCTGAGCCGGAGCGAAGCCCGGACTCGGGCCGCACAGCTGACTGAGGGGAAACGGACGTCGAGGTGAAAAGGCGGCGCCGCCAGATGAAAACGTGGCCCGGCTCCTTCTGCATCCGTGTTTCTTTTCCCGACCGCCATTTCCCGCGCGTCTGGTGCGACGGCCGGCTTTATCATCCCCTCCGTATGGATTAGCTGTCTTCCCGTGAACCCCGCGTGGCCTCCTGCGCAGAGGCGGCAGCAATAGCGGAGCCGTTTAAGTAAAGCGTCGAGGAAAAAGGACGCCGGTTCCCTCTTTCATTGCCTTTGTTTTCTGAAGTGCTCTTGTTCTTGTTCCCTCCAGCTTTCATCGCGGCCCTCTACATCGACAAAGACCTGGAGTACGTGCACACCTTCATGAACGTCTGCTTCTTCCCCCGGCTGAAGGTGAGGTCCTATTGATAGCCGCCCGCCGATCGATGGGCGGCCGAGCCGGGCCCCTCGGAGAGGGATGATGATGGCGAGGCGGGAGGGGGAACGGCGGCGGCCTTAATGGCACCGGCATCGACGCGAGGCTTAAAGTGCATCTCCGATCGCTATTTTAGTCGTCATTAATGGGAATCACAGCGTCGCCGTGCGTCTTTTGGGTTGCTAATGTTAGCCCTCATTGTTTTCCTATCGATCCGCCCGCCGTCAGTTCGATGGCGTCCGGATGAAGCGCCGCGAGCGTCATCGGGCTCGCCGTACCTCCGAGCGCCGCCGGAGCTCTAGAAAGGGCCTGCACCGGGCCGCGGGCCCGGTCCCCGCAGAGCCGCCGCATCGGGCTGATGGCATGCTAATTGCTGTCTTGGGGAGGCTCTCCGGGGAGAAGCTTCCAGATTCACGGTCGCTGCGACACTGAGACGGAGAGAAAGAGAGGGAAGAAGGAAGAAAGAGAGAAGAAGGGAGAGCACCTCATTTCCACTTCCAAGAGAAAAGTTGTGAAACGGGTCGCCGCCTCCTGGAAAGAAGAAAACCCAGCGTGGCTGAGCGAGCGACTCCATCCTCTTTGGAAGGGAAAAGAGAAGCGGCGGCGGCGGACGCCCCTCCCTCATGTTCCCGGGCTCTCCATCTCTTTCTTCCCCTCCGAGCGTCCGTACGGAAGAAACGTAGCCGATTCGACGGGGTTCCGTTCAAAAACAACCGAACCCCCCAGAGAGAGCGAAGGAGGAGAGAGGCGCTCTCTGCAGAGAGAAAATTAATAGGAGCAGACGTTTCTGGATTCAAAGTCTGCTTTTTTTTCCTGCGTGGAGGCAGCTTCCCCCGTTAATGGAAGAGCTTTTAGAGCCCCCCGTCCCCCCGGGCCGCACCGGGGAGATGGATCAGGGCCGCACACCTGGGAGACTCCCGGCCGCTCTTTATTTCTGGCCGGGGACCGACTTTTTCCGTCTTAAGTAGCCCGTGATTTGTACTTTCTGCCCGGATGCCGGCGTGGACGCGGTCAGGGGGAGAGCAAATGGCAGCAAGCGAAGAGGATCGGCGGGGCGGGAGGAAGTAAAAGCTAAAGGAGGGGGTTGTCGCTGCAGATTTATTTTTTATGTTTCTTCTTTGATTGCATGTGTTGTTATTCTGCTTGTGTGTGATGCAGGAGTTCATCCTGAACCAGGACTGGAACGACCCCAAGTCTCAGCTGCAGCAGTGCTGTTTGACCCTGAGGACGGAAGGCAAGGAGCCCGACATCCCTCTGTACAAGTAAGTCCTCGAAGGCGGCCGCCGGAGAGATGCTGCTCTTGCCGAGACGAGTTTGGTCCTCGCGCACGTTTCAGTCTGAAGATCACGGCGGCGACCTGAGACAGCGACACGAGGCCTCGAATTTGAAAGCAGCGATCGCAGCTTTCAGGCAGTTGGAAGAACTGCTCGGTTTGAGTTCCGTTCCAGGCGGTGGCCTCCAGGAACCTTCTAGCTAGCAGTGAGGGACCAGGGTAGGGAGCGGTGGGACAGCAGCGTCTGCGACGTGGACATAGACACCATGGAGGTGGAAGCTGCCACAGCGCTCATGGAATACCAGCCGATCACGATGGCTGAAGTGTGTCTATCTTCTCCCTGCACTGCGTCGCTAACGTTCTGCTCAAAATGTCTGCAAGACCTGGAAACGCCTCCTCGCTTCATGTCCCACTGCTTTTGTCTATTATGTCCCAGGAAAACATCCGAGCAGTGACCAGCAGAGGTTTTAAAGTGGCACTCTCAAGGTCCACAAGAAGTGTCTGGTCATGGGTGTAGCTTTTGGGTTCCACCAAGCACCGCTGAGATCCTCTGGGAGCATGAAAAGAAGCGAAGACGGTTCTTGGAGCTGAGTTCCGTGGTCCCTGGTTCCTCCGCTGTCTGGATGCACCAAGAAACGTCTTCGCCTCCAGACCCGTAGAAACATCAGCCCTCCAACCCGGACGCTCCGCTGGGATGCGTCTCGCTAAGACGGTCGCTCCCCGTGGCGTCGGCGTCCAAACCGGGCTTTGTCTTAGCGAATGCTAACGACAGCGTCTCCTCGCTGTCACACCCTGACATGTGACCCTCCGTCCTCCCCGAGCGGCGCGTCGACGCACACCTCGCTCATTATTTCCCCCATTCCGTCGGTTGTCATGGCGACAGTGACAAATGTTAAGGGTCGTGTTTGCGGCGGCGTGTGAAATAGATGTCGTCCGTTGCTCTTTTCGCTCGGCCCGTCGCGACAGAGGCCGCATTCGACGCCGGCGAGCTCGGAGGCACGCAGGTCGGCGGCGAGGCTGCGAACCTAAAAGCTACCTCTGAGAGGGACCAGGACGCCGCCTCATCAGACCATGATTTCATGTAAAGGCCACTCTTCTGGAAGTAAATCATTTGCTTCCCCAGTCGTGCATCTGGGCGGCTAAAAGCGGCGGCTTTCAATGCGTGATAGTTCAGCGGATCAGCGGCGCCGCTCCGAGAAGCAACCATGCGGCCGCAGGGTTTATTAAAAGAGAAGGCAATCGGAGGCCGGTTTACGTCGCAGGCCGTTGGCACGGAGACGGAACGAATCCGTCCGTCATATGGACCCCTTGGCAAAGCCGGTGCCCGTCTGGAGAGACAATGCATCGCCTTTTGCCAAGGCTTTTAGAATGACCGACTCCGGCTCTCAAAGTCAGGGAGGAGGAACCGGGAGGAAGACGTCACCTTCGCAACCGTCACAGAAACACCCCTTTCCTCCACACCGGAGACGGCCGGGCTCGTCCCGACCGTCGCCCCGCATCACGAGCATCTGAACTTCACTTCCACTGGAGATGTTGGCGAGGTGGAGGCGCCCTGGTGGCCCAGTGGTCGGCGTTCCTGCCTCACAGCAAGAAGATCTCTGGTCGGATTCCAACAGGAATTCCAAACAGCCTTTCTGTGCGGCGTCTCCAGGTTCTCCCCATTTCTGCGAGGGTTCCTCCAGGTTCTCCGGGTTCCTCCCACACTCCAAACGCTTGCAGAAGGTTGACCGGAGACCCTGCGTCGTCCAGACAATTGAGTGAGAGGGACACTGGTTGGATGTCTCTGTATACATCCCTGTGATAGATTGGCGACCGGTCCAAGTCGAACTCCGCCTCTCGCCGAATTCCAGGTGGGGTTTACTCCAGCCTCCCGTGACCCAGATGTCCATGTCCAGGAGCAGATACTGTGTGGTGCTGCAAAATGCACAACTTCTCTGCGCTGTTTCCGGAATCCAAGGAAAAGCCTTTGCATCAAACTGGCAGTCGAATACATCATCAAATCAGAGTTCCCAGGACGTTCCTGCAGCGAGAGTCAGCTAGAACGTCACCGCCTTCAGCGTTTGGACGCCTTCGTTTGGGAAGAGTCCGCATCACAGAGCCTTGAAGTCTGGAAACTGGTTGCCACGTCTATTGAAATGGCAGTCTTCATGACGCTCAGCGCTCACGTGGACAGAAGTCAGAAAGTAGCAAAACAGACGTTAGCTTGACATGGAATGGAAACGATGGTCCGCCGCAAGACTGCGGCCAAGGGAGAAGAAATGAAAGGTCGCGTTAAATCGTAACTGTAGGACTCCTGGCAGGAGCGGGGTTGTTCTTCCCAGGCCTGGCAGACCGGATCGGACGGGGCGCGTCCGACGGCAAAGATGCACTTCTTGAAGCTGCCAGTCGTCCGTGTGTCCAAACTCCGGCGGCCTGGAGACGATGAGGGAACCGCTGACCGTTCCTCTAGAGGTCCTTGCCTGCGTGACCGTCATGGCGGACGGCCAAGATTTAACTGACTTATTTTGCTCTTGGGAGCTGCTCCTCGGAGGAAGAATGAGTAATGGACCACGTGCAGCCGGCAGGGCTGTGGACCCCGAGCTCCGAACGCTCTTCAAATGTCAGACATTTACGCCGAGGACCGACCCTCCGCCCGGCCTCACGTCCTTTCTGTGCCGTTTGTTTTGGACATTAAGCCCCAGAAAGAAGAGGCCGACGATCGCTCGGAGACACGAACATCATGACCTCGTTCATCGTGTCAGGACGCGCATATCAAACAAGATGGAGGTCAGCTTCATGTGATGTTCGCCGGCGTGTTCAGCGGGTCGTCACTTCGGCGAGACGACACTTCCGACACGAGTCTCTTTAGTATTATAGACCTTCTGCGGGTCCCGGAGGCTTTTCAGGAAAGAGGCGGTTTCTTGGTGCGTTCTGACTGCAGAGGGTCCAGGACCTCAGCTCCTGGAGCCAACTGAGCTCCTTCACCGAGGCATCGTTTCACGGCTCCATAGGAACCCGTGCGACGTAGGCACTTGTTCAGAAACTTACAGCGGACTGTCGTCTCCAAAAGCTCTCCTGGTCACTGCTCAGCTGTTTTCTTGGGACCGAATGGACGGAAGCGGTGAGAAACGGAGCCCCGGCGAGATCCGAGCTCCGGTGCAGACACGGCGCCTGCGAACCGGCGCACATATTTCAACCAATCCAGCTTTTAACGGCGCCGACGTGTCGGTGAAGCGGGACGTGGAGCCTCAGGGCCCGGGAGGTTCCGCGGGCAGGCGCGGGATTATCGGCTGCGACTCGGTATCGTCCGACAAAACAAATAATTAAACTCGGGGGTGTGGCGGGAGACGTGCCCGGCATCGGCCCGACTCGCCGCCATTGTGCGTCTGAACGTTGAGATTCAAGTCAGCCCCGAGCGCCATTTGTTTCTCGCCCACGTCCGTCCGAGCAGCGGCGCCGGAGGATGTGTTGATTGTGGTGTCAAAAGTTGTGCTGTGTCAAAACTCGCCGTCCGACGGGCGGATAGACAGAATAATAAACAGCGGAGAGCAGAAGAGACGTCCCAATCAACACAAGGACAAGGGGAGAGAGGGGAGGAGCTGCTACATGGCCGGCGCTACTGAGCGCTAAACCGGCCGCCCCCCCCCTTCCTCACGGAGAAAACGGTGTCAGTTCCCATGGCGACGATACATGACTTCACGGCAGCCCGTGAAGGCTTCGTCAAACGACGCTTGCTCCTTGACCTCGCCGTCGGACGACGCCGGCTACCTTCTCTGCGGCCAATCGCCACCTCGTGGGACCGGCGGCCGGTGGCTGTCGCTTCATATTTTCACTCCCTGAGTTTGCACCGAGGCCGGACAAAGAAAAGACGTTTTTTCTTCTCCCCCCCCGACATTCCCAGCGCACACATGATGAGGTGCTTTCCTTTGCAAAGGGAGCCCGGCTCAGGGTCGGCTCAGCAAACCTGGGAAAGGATCTCCAACGTCGACCGCGTGACTCCTATGTCATCTCCATAAAGCTACTAAAAATTAGCTGATTTCAGACAGAACACTTTGAAGAGGTGTCCAGCTCCAATCCGGTTCCAGGAAGTAGCCTCCTCCAGGGGAACCGGCTCGCTGTGGATTCACACAGGCCGTCTGGAACCAGATTATGGACTGTTGTGATGACGTGCTTCTTCAGCTCCGCACTCAATAACAAACCAGCAAAGAAGAAGAAGAAGAGGAAGCCCACACGGACACCCTGGAGGTGGAAGCTGCCACAGCGTTCATGGACTATCAGATGGTCGGAGTGTTTTTTCTTCTCCCTGCACTGCTTTTGCAGTGTGAAGACCCTCATGAGCCGTTAGCTAACTCTGGACAAACGTAGATGTTCCCCTGCCAGGCCTGGGAACCCCTCGGAGGTGCAGCAGGCCAGAAGAGCTTGGACCTCTTTTGCTCCATTTCTGACTGTTTCTGTCCGTTCTGTCCCAAGAAAACATCTGAGCAGTGACCAGGACGTCTTTTTAGAAATGTAGCTCCAAAGTCCAGAGAGAGGTATCTGGCAATGGGCGTGTCTTATGACTCCCGCCAAGCACCTGGTCATACGAGTTCTTCTTAAGCTGTAAACAGACCCCGCCTCCAAGCGGGAGCCGAGATGGTCCAAGGAGCTGAGATCAGCAGTAGTTGGTTCCTCAGCGATCCTTATGTACCAAGAAACGGGCCAGTTCCTGAGAAGGTTGTAGGACCTACAAAATCCATCCGGCCGGGGCTTCGGCTGGTTCTCGGGCACCGGGATCCGAGGGGCGTCTCTTCACATCTTAGACCTGCTTCTGGAGACGGTATGAGTCCACCAACCTGCTCCTCGCCAGACTACCTGTACATCGGGATGCCGTGGGTCAGGCAGACGGAGGCGAAGGTGGAGCAGATGGTGCAGTATTCCAGCGTGAAGATGCAGAGCCAGGCTTTCGCCCCCAGATCTTCCCCTCCTGCTCCCGGCCCGGTCTTCGTTTCTTACTGGAGTATGTTTGCGCCTCTTGCTCCTGTCGAACACGAGTCCACGCCGCCCTCTGCTCGCGCCGCAGCCCAGTGAGGAGCCTTTCAAAGCTGCCATGTATCTCCGGCCCCCAGCTGTCTCCGGGGGTCGCTAATCCGTCGTGTCGTCGACGGGAGCGAGGAAGGGATCCCGGCTCGTCTCGCGCCACCATCTGAGCTCCTCCCGGCCGGCCTCCGCTCGCCCAGATCCGGGTCGGGCTCCTCCGTCCGCTCAGCCGTGAGAGTTATCTCCACGGGGACAGGGCTCGGCCGTTTGGGCGCCGTCTGATTCAGAATTCTCTTTCCAAGCGAGGGTTTTCTTATGCCCCGGATAGCTGCGGCTGCACGCGGCGCCATCTTGATCTCCCGGCGAGGAGTGTAAGCGAAAAAGTGTGAAGAGCGGCGAAACGGAGTGAGATAAGAAGGCGAGTCGGACAGAGAGGGTTTAAATGGCGAAGGCAGGGCAGGAGAGACACGTGGAGGAGTTGATGCACCGCTCAAGGTCCTCCGGGGGACGTCGGACTGGTGACAGATCCACACCTCCGCCCCGGCACCCTCACTTTACACCACATCCAGCCCGGGCCGGGACCCACCGGGACCCACCGGACCCACCGGGACCCACCGGACCCACCGGGACCCACCGGACCCACTGGACCGACCGGACCCACCGGGACCCACCGGACCCACCGGACCCACCGGACCCACCGGGACCCACCGGACCCACCGGGGAGCACCGGGGAGCACCGGGGAGCACCACATCACTCCTGCTCACCATGATACTGGAGGAGGCTTCTTTTCGCCGCCTCACCCTGGTCGCAGTCACGTCAGGTCTGGGAACGGAGAGCTCGGAAAAGAGGGAGGCGACTTTCCAGAGAGAACAGTTCTACCCAATCAAACCCGTGGGGATGCTGAAGGTTCTCCGTGGAGTCTTACTCCATGTTAGATCAGGAACCTTCGGTCAGATCGTTAACGGCAGACGCTTTAAGACGGGACACTGATAATATCTGGTTCCGGAAAGTAGCCTCCTCCGGAGGAACCTTCTAGTTGTGCATTCCCACAGGCAGTGAAGGACCAGGACATGGACCGGTGGGACACCGGCATCTTCAACGTGCACCTTCACCTCCACACTCCAAAACAACAGAAGAAGAAGCGGAAGACGACATGGACTAGGTGGAGGCGGAAACTGCCACAGCGTCCATAAGGACCACGGACTATCCAATGGTTGAAGAGTTTTTATCTTCTGCACTGCTTCGCCGTGGGAAGAATCCCGTTAGCCGTTAGCTAAGTCCGCACTTCTTCTGGCCAAATAAAGATGTTCCTCTGCGAGCCCTGGAAACCCCCGCGAGGTGCGAACGATGGACAAAGAGAGCCTCGGACTTCTTTGCGGCTCCATTTCTGGCTGCTTCTGTCCGTTTTGTGCCAAGAATACATCTGACCGGCGAGCGGGTGGACCTGTCCGAACGCACCGGGAGACGTCTCCGTTCCCGAGAAGGTTGCGGGAGCCGCAGAAGGTTCCTCCGACGCTGAGGTCGGGGTTCCGAGGGCGGTGCGGCCGCCGACGGTCGTCACTTGATTAACAATGAGAGTTCTGACCCGTAGAAGGTGGAGGAACACGTCGGGGTTCCCCGTCCGTCCCTCCGGCTCTTCTTCTCCCCTTCCTTCCCTTTGTGTTTTCCTTCTCCGATAACCCCCCGCTGATATCCCGTGACGGGGTCTTATTTGCGGGCGGGCGTCGCGGCGCTCCATTTTGTAAGTGAGAAAGGCGTGTGAATTATTGATGGCCGTGTCATAAGTGACCACACAGCATTAAAAATGGATCGCCCTCCTGAAATAAGTAAATTGTCTGTGAATAATTTAGGTGACTCACAGCTTGGGCCTGAGATGTTTATGCTAATGTTAACATTTCAAACATCCCTCATGTTTTGTCTGCTGTCTTGTACATATGTCCCTGCAGAAGAGAAGCAGAACAGACATTCTCTCCCTCCCTCTCCCTCCTCTCAATCTCTTATCGAGGTACATTTGGAAATGAGTTTCGGTGTTGCCCGCTCGCTCTCGTGCTTCGGCTCCGCCGCCGCTCCCGGGAATCCTCTCCTCGCTCGGCCTTCCGGCGGCGAGCGTCGGTCTGGCTTCCTCTTCAGGACCGCCGCGATCGCATCGAAGATGGCCGAATGAAATGAGAGATGAGAGAGATGAGATGAGAACAACTTTATTAATCCCGAAGGAAATTGTTGTGCCGGAGTTTCAAGTGAAAAACATAACAGTAATAGATAATAGTAGAAAGGAGGAAGAATAAGAAATACAATGAAATATGAATTGTCTTAACGAGAAAGACGGCGCCGTTCTTCTTCTCGCAAAGGCTCCCGCGACCTTCGGCTGAAAATGAAACCCTCCGATCCTCCGAGTCGCCTCCTAATCAGCTGTATTTCTGTCCGATGGCAGGACCCTGCAGACGGTGGGACCTTCTCACGCCAGGACCTACACCGTGGCCGTCTATTTCAAAGGGGAGCGGATCGGCTGCGGCAAAGGCCCGAGGTGAGGGAGGCGGCGTAGATGCCCGCCGGCGCCGGCTCGGCGGGTCGGCCTGAAGCGGGCCGACATCTGGCGGGCGGTCGAGTCACCGACACGGCCGTCAAACCTCAGAGGAAGCGGAAGGAGAGGCTTTGTTTCGTCCCGGACCGCGCATTTGGCCGACAGGGTGTCGTGTGATCCCGGCCACCGTGATTGGTCGGACCTGTCAGCTGAGGCTCCGCCCACGACCCCTTTAGATTAACAGCCTAAAACCATCCGTCCAAACCAGGAGGCCTCGCTCCGAGGATCGACGACAACAACGGCACGCTGGTCAAAGGATCAGGCAGTGGAGCCCCGACTTCCCTCTGCATCCGATTAGGGGTTTTCTGAGACGCAAGCGGCGCTCAGTAGATGTTCGTCTTTGTGGTGGGAGCTCAGATCAGGGTGAGCAGCGGCGGCAGGAGACCGTGACACCCACGTGGACGCCGCTGTCCGTGAAGTGGCGTTTAAAGAAAGTGGGACGCACCGCCTGCCGCTCGCTAGCCCAGAGAACATCATACGAAAACCTGACGGAGTTGTGTGTGTGTGTGTGTGTGTGTGTGTGTGTGTGTGTGTGTGTGTGTGTGTGTGTGTGTGTGTGTCATCCATGATGAGACGGAGAGCATGGTCTGTGAGAAGGTGGGAGGAGGTTGGATCGATGAAGGTCAGACAGAAAGAGTAGCAAAGCGTGCATCAGCAGGTTGCAGCATGCGGCGCGGAGCCGTGAAGTTTAGGACGGAGCAGCAGATGAAAAACTCCTCCAATGAAACACGTTTGTTTCTTGACTTTACAGGAGTTGATATTTCTAAAGTACATTGTCCTTATTTAAAAAAAAAACAAACAATAGCGGGGGTCTGGAACGGATCCATCGCCTTTCAATGAATTCGCTTTGAATAGGAGTGAAGACGAGCGCCTCGGTAGATATTGAGCGTCCGAGAGTCTGACGGGAGTCATTTACACGACGGCCTCGTGTCCAAACACGGCTGTGACGTGAACGTCCTCCGGCCCGGAGGTCGGCAGAGCGGGAGGAGCGTCCGGGACGTCTTAACGTGACCTCGGCGTCCTCCTCCTCCTCGGCCTCCCGTGTTCCCGAGACAAAATAAAACACGTGAATACGAGCGACGCCGGATCTCCGGCCCGGCCTCCTGACGGCGAGCTAATGGGCTGTGGAATAATGGCTGCACTTTATCCACGGTGTTTATTATAGCAATTAAGCCGCGGCCATCCCGTCCTATCGGGAGAGACATTACCCGGGATGAAAATGAATCGATCGCTTATTGATCAGACGTGAGATGTGTAATGGAAATATCAGTGCGTGCGGGACAAAGAGTCGGAGATGAGCTGACCCTCCTCATCTCCACTTCCACACACAACCTCCGTCTCTGCGTTTGACTGCACCACCTTTTGTCTGCTAATTTTGCCTCCTCCTCGGGGTCGGCGTGGTTGGAGATGGAGCTTAAATCCATCACCGCACACACACACACACACACACACACACACACATACACACATCGACTTGAAAGCTCTCACCCTAAGCCGGCGATAAGTTTGTCCCCTCCATAGGATCTCTGACGGCTTACTGTTTTTTGTATTCGCACAACTTAAGCTCCCAGCCGCCGCTGCCGGGCCTGCCATATCTCACACACACAAACACACACACACACACGCACACGTACGTACGTCTGAATATATGCAGAGGGGGAGGTTGCGAGCGCAAACATTGCCCGGCGTTCGTCTGCCAATAGGCTTACCTTTCTGAAAGGTGCTACCTGGGATTGCCGCGGGTGGTGGGGGGGGGCTTGGAAAACAAACAGGAAGCACTTTTGCTAATCCTCTGAATATTGGCACTTTTTATTTGCTTTATTTCACTAAAAAATGCTAAAGACCTCTCTTTGTGTGTGTGTGTGTGTTTTTAAAAACCTAATCTAGCATCCAGCAGGCGGAAATGGGAGCTGCGATGGACGCGCTGGAGAAATGTGAGTTTATTTGGCTTCGTCGACACACTCCGCACACACACACACTCACACACACTCCGCACACACACACACTCACACACACACGTTCACGCTAAGCCTTTTACAGGCCCCCGTCTCGGTGTTGACTATTAGCCTTGGCCGTTCTGTGCGCAAGATGGCTGGCAGCGCGCGGCGGCGGCGGCGGCGCGTCCGGGTTGGCCGGCCCACAGAGGATCCGGGGTGTTTTTGAAGTGCCGGCCCGGAGGCTGGGCGCCGGGGGCTCGGCGGGGGCTGGGCGCCGGGGGTCGCCAGAGAGAGGAGGAGGTCCGACCCTCCGCCATGTTGGCCCGGACGCGTGTGGTCGGGGGGGCCGTTGTTTTCCAGTGTTCACGTGGAGTTTTTGCAGGGCAAAGGGCGGCTTGTCATCATGTCATCATGCTTCCACTCCACGGGACAAGTGTGTGTGTGTGTGTGTGTGTGTCAGCGCCTGTGTTTTCCATCCGTTCGCAGTTTCCAATAAAGCAGCCGAGACAAATCCACTGACAGAAACAAACAGGTAGATTCTCCCACATTTGCTTTCACCTCATCACGGTTCACAAAAAGAGAAAATAAAGTTAATTGATCCCCATTGGGGAAATTCCTTTGTCGCAGCAGCGTCACAGTCATAATGTCAAAAATAGATAGGAGTCTAAATGTAAATAGAGAGACAGTTAGAAGGCAGAAGATAGCAAGACATCCACAAATAAATGGACAGCAGGGAGAACATCAACAACATCTGGGATAAGAAAGGACAACGTAAAGAAACAGTGAGGGTGAAACAAAGACAACCTGCACTAAATGACAATATAAAGAGAGTGACGATAACAATGACAAGAATCAAATAAGTAAAGGTAGATAGGAAGCGTGGGGGCCGGAACCAACAAAAACACATCTTGAGCCTTTAATTGCATTTGTCAAAGTTTGGAATTCCTTTTTCTTCTCATGTTATTCATCCCGCCAACAACTATTATTGTCTGGACTGCACATTTTAAAATAAAGTGTATTTAATGGAAAACGATCCACCCCCTCCCCCCCAAAAATGAAGTGTTAATGAAAACAATACAGACACCCCCAAAAATGCAAAGATGAAGTGTATTTAATGAAAACCATACAACCCCCCCCCCCCCCCCTAAAAAAATGCCTTAGCAAGAAAACAGCAAACATAAACATTTGTTTGTTTAGAAGTTTATTAGGACAGTGTACAATTCCATTAAGCACAGAGGCAGAGATGTTTGGACCAGATTGTAGCTCATAGCTAATTTCCATCTGAAGTCCAAGAGAATAAAATAGAGATAAAATAGAAAATAATCTTCTACCAGGAAGCGCTGTCATCTATCAAAATAAAACCAAACAAATAAACACAATTGAACATTCAAAAAATAAAATGTTAAAACATGAGCTATATTCCAGCGGGCGGCGGTGGAGTCGGAGCCGTTGTCGTTCCTATAGATTTTATTCCTAAAGCTCCAAATGCCGAGCCGCCGTCTGATCCCTTTCCCATGTGGAGGCTCTGCTCCCTCCTGGCCTCCAGATGCAAACATCTCACACGGCGGCAGAGGAACGCCGCCTTGAACCGCAGCAGATCCCGGCTGGGAGCCGGTCGGCCTTCTCTTCTGCAAGGAGGCGGAGAGGGATCCGTGCATGGATCTGACCATCAGCCCCGGCAGATCCTGCCGCGTCACCATAGAACAAACCTCTGGATTGTGTGGAAGTGGAATCCGTCCCCCGTCCGTCCCCCGCGGCTGCTTCCTCCCCTCGTCCTCTGAGAAGGACGTCCGGCAGATTCCCGGAGTGTGTGTGTTGGTGCAGAGCAGCGTTAGCGAGCGCTGGTGCCGCTGCGGGTCGAGGAGGCCGGACACCCGGTGGCGAGGGGCCGGTTTGAGGTCCGGTTCTTCCACGGCGGGCTCACCCGGCGACGTCCCTCTGGACCGCCGAGGAACTGACCCTGTAGACCCTCCGGAAAGTCTCTGCTTCCCCTCTGATGCACCTCTCAAAATGAAACCCCCTGCTATGGAAACTAACATGTTTCCATGGCGACGGTGTGTTTGACCCCACCTGAGGTGATGTTCCCGCAGCGTTGCAGGGATCCGTCCGGCCCGCCCGTGGACCCGCTCCGTTCCCGTCGCCGGTCTTGGCGGCTAAGTGTTTCCCTGCGGCGTTTCCCCGCGACCGCCGCGTTAATAACGTACAATTAGCTCTTTTATCAGCTAATTGTCGGAGGCGAGTGCGGACGGCGTGGCCGGAACCAGCTCGCGGGCCGGGGCGGCGAGGTCAGACTCCTGATTTCATTGGTGGCTTCCGCCCGACGCCCCCGGCCGCCGGTGATTGATGCTGTTTGCGCGCCGGTGCTTTGGCTTTTTATTGGATATTAGCGGTGTAGCACGTTAGCGCTCCGCCTCCTGCCTCCCCCCATGTCTACTCCAGGTTCCCCCCCCGCCAGGGTGGAGCACTTCACTGCTCACGCTCCCCCCGGTGTCGTCTTGTCGTCCTCCATCCCTCCATCCCCCCCGCCGGCCCCCCCGGCAGAGCCCCCCCCCCCCACGTCAACATGATTGATAGACACTCGTCGCCACTAAATGAACATTTCCTTCCTCATAAATTGCTGTTTGGTGTGACCGGATTAGCAATGCCTCTTAAAAAGGTCAGTTCATTTACAATCGTCTCATGGAGTCTCCTCCTCTGACGCCGGCCGAATGCTTCCAGTCCGTGGGGGGGTGGGGGGGGTCACTTAATTTAAACCTGTAACCCGCCCCCCCGCCCCAGAGTGTACGAGTTGAGCCCAGAGGTTATATGGATTTAATTAATTAGAGAACCAAATGCTCGCTGGACGGCGGCGTTGACGTTCCTCTGTACTGGGGATTTATAAGATTAGAGACACAGAAAAACAAATTTCATGCTTTTAAAATGTAAAATGTTTTTTTATTTTTTCCAATTCCAAGCACGGATTATTACTGGATGTGTGAGGGTGATTGCAGCGTCTAATTATTTAGCACCTTTGTGATGCGTGGTGTCGGAGCCCTGCCAGCGGATGGATGAAGGACATCTCCATCATCTTCACACGTGGAAAGCACTGCAGTAATCTGCGCTTTGAGAGAAGTTTTGGAGCTCGTCTGCTGCACACGAGCACTAATTGGTGGCAAAGAGGCGGCGTCGATGCCGAGTCTGGAAAACAAGATCGACCATTCGGTCTTTGATGATCTAGAAGGTTTGTCCTGCAGAGGGGATGGAGCCCATCTCTGCCGCCATCGGCTGAGAGGCTTCCCAGACCGGACACACAACCGTCCACCCTCCGTGTCGGGTCTCCAGTGAACCCTCTGCATGTGGGAGGAACCTGGAGAACCTGAGGAACCCCGAGCGGGCGTGAGGAGAACATGGAGACTCCAGGCATCTTGAAGGAACCCTGCTGGAATCTCAGCGGGGCCTCCTGCTGCAGGGGCGGGGCTAAGAGGTGCACCGCCCGTGCATCACATATCTCGAGGTTCTGGGGTCGTGCAGGTGTTTGCTGTACCGTCGGCCTGAGGCCGACCTCCAGATCCTCTCCTTCTCTTGAGGTGAACATGTAAAGGTGGTCTGAGAGTTGGCGTCCAGCTGTGACGCGAGCATGTCTCCTCACCCGGTCCTGGAGAAGATCTCGGCCCGAGGAGCGCGGCAGCGCCGTTTCTCAGCAAAAACTAATCAAGGACATTCGTCGTGTGTCATGTGATCCATCATCGATCCTTGTGTCGTCCCCGGTCGGGCTCCAGCTCCAGCGGTTCTCCTCGCGTCTCCCAAGATGGTCGTAAGACCTCCGCTTTGCTCCGAACCTTCCTTCTCCTGGACGTCCGGCTCGGCTTCTCCTGGCTGACGAGCGTCGTGGACGCATTCGGCGCTCATTAAATCCGTCCGCAGCGCCGGCGGCGTGGCGATCCGCCGGCGGCTCACCCGGTTTGGCGTTTCATGATTTGACGGCTGTTGACGGTCGCCGTCCCGCCCGCGTCCGTCGAGGCGGGATTAAATGTTAAGTGTGGCCGCCCGTCCAGGAACACGAGTGCAAACAAATGGAGGCGGCGGAGCTCCTCGGCTCCTCGGCTCCTCGGCTCCTCGGCCCCGAGGCCCCGAGGCGCCGCGCATCACGCGCCATTAGCTTTAAGGCAACATGAAAAAAACATGGAAATGGCTGAAGCATTTATCATGCATCCTTCTGGAGAGGACTCGCTCCCTCTCTCTCGGAGACACGGACTTTCTCAGCCTCGCTCTTTGCCGTCCACCGAAGCCACGGTGACGCATGGCCAGAAGGGAGCTGCTTCCCGCTCGCTCCGACTCCCCCCCGGACGGAGGCATCAGCCTGGCGTTCAGGATCTCCTGCCCGGTCTTCTGTTTGACCACTTTGTGGCAGAGAAACGCCTTCATTGGCGTCACCATGGAGACGCACCGTTGGCTCCTCGAAGGACTCGCCGCGGCCTCATCCTGATGGGGGTGGACGACTCCTGGATGGTGGACGACTCCGTGGTGGAGGGATGGAAGGTGGTGGACGTCCTTGTGCTCTCGTGCCCTCAAAGAGGCGCCTGATCTTGCTGCTGCCGCTGTGAGTGTCGGACCACGCCGAGCTGCTGGGGGGGCGGAGCCGCTGCCGGTCTCAAGACCGTAACCTTCGTCCTTGAGCGGAATTACTGCATCGGCGATAAACACACTCAGCGCGTTAGCGCTTTAACCGGAGGTCATCAGTATGCAGATGAAGTCGTTTCTCCAAGGTGCTTTTCTTGGGACGGACGGCTGAAAGTGTTCAATAAGTGTCGGCTCCTGCTCAGACTCCCGGGATCCCCGGCTTTTTTATTTGTTGCGGGAGAGTTTGCGAGGATCTGGTCTTTGTGGATGAAGACAATAGAGCGATCTGGTTCTCCGTCGGTTCTTGCAGTTGTCCTGCTGCAGAGCAGGAGTGTAGAAGGTCCCGGTCGTGGTCCCTTGTTCCTTTGCTGTCCCCAAGCAGCAAGAAGCCGCCTTATTCCTGAGAGGGTTCGAGGACCCGTGGAAGGAGCTCGAGCCCGCGGAGCTTCGCCCAGCTCCCTGCTGGATTTCTCGCCAATCCGAGGAGACCCGCTGCGGCGGGAGGTTCATCCATGTTTTCAAATGTTCCTCAAACGATAAAAAGGAAATTACCGATTGGTTCTACGAGTGTTTCCCCCACAAGACATGACAGGAGGCCTCCTTTCAATTAGGCGATGGGCCGATGTGTCTCCAAGAGCGAGGTCTTATCAGCCCCGGCGAGGCCCCAAACACAAAGCAGACGGGCGGCGGAGGTTTCTAGAAAACACTCCGTCCGTGGCAGATAGTCCAATCGCCGGCCCGAAAAAACCCCTCCGGCGCCGCATTATCAGCCGCGTGTCCGCCGCCGAGACAACGGTCATAATTAGATTTTTCCTTCCGTTCTTTTGTTGGGTGTTTTGTGTCTGATAATGTCGGCTATCTCCCGGCCGAGCCGAGCCGAGCGCCGCTGCAGAGGCGGTGACGCGCCGCCGCCGCCGCTGCCGCCGCCGCCCGGGCTCCAGCGCTGACTCAGGTTCCAGACGCTTCTAGAGTCCAAACCTCCGTCCTCTGTAAACAGGGTCGAAACGACTCAAGGGTGCAGCCTCATATATACTCATATATACAGAATATGTATTTATATACACATCCACAGGGTGGAAGCACACAGGACACCTTGAGGTTCGCCCTCTCCTCCCGGGTCCAAGCGTTGATGCCGCAGTCTTCTTCATCGGACACTTCAAACTGTTGATTTTCTCATCCGTTGTTCTCCATGCTGATGCGTCTGCACACGCACACTCACACTCACACACACACACACACAGTGTGTGGGTGGTTTGAGAGGTCGCTGGCAGCAGGGTGGGAGCCACTAGCTCCGCTAAGCTAATGGCGCCACCAACTCCATGCAGGAAGCAAACAGATAATATCAAGTCAGATCTTATTGATCTAGATTTTATTTGCATACATTTTATGGATAAAGCCCCAAAGCCCCACCCAGTTGTCATGTGGAGCAGGTCTGGAACACACTCTTAGATGATCTGGAGACACACACGCAAATAAAACACAATCAATTCATTTTATTTCATAAAAAAAAAAAAAAAACAATAAAATATCTTTCAACAGTTTAGAAAATAAAATGGACAATGATATGCCACCGGGAGTTGGCGTCACATAAAGGGAAGTAACATCAATTGAATAAATACAATTCAAAAAGCAATGCATTAAATACAGTTTCAAAAAATACAATATTCCACCAGGGGGCGCTCAAGTCAAGTCAGATTTTATTTATATCGATCCGAATCCCGACCCGGGCGTCTGATGATCCTTCCCACGTAGATCAGAGCTGGACGGCGCTCCTCAAGATGATCCGCCCAAACCTTGATTCCTCCTGAGCGGCAGCCAGGAAACACTGCCTTCCAGACGGAGGGTTGCGGCGGCGCTAATCATCCATGACTAAGAATAGCAGTCGTGCTCGCCGTTACCTGGGCGGAGCTCGGCTGATCCGGAGTATCTCAGTTAATATTAAGTAGACCGGCGGCGGTCGTCTGTGGAACGCTGAAGGCGAATTCCATTTGTCCGGATGAACCTTCCGGATTGTCAGAATCCACGAGTGATGAGGTTCAGCGGCGGTTGGTGCTAGCGGTGCTAGCGGTGCTAGCGGTGCTACCGGGGCACCTTCTGCATCTCCTCAGCAAGCCATAATGACTTGGTTCCTCTGTGGTGAACATGTCTGGTGTAACATGTCTGGCGTACCCCAGTCTCCAGAAGTACGGCCCCTCGAGCTTGTCCAGCCTAGCACAGCAGATACTTGGAGTCGTACGTTTCAGCTCCGCCATCCGCCGTCTGACGGCGGCCAATGGAAAGCGGACGTCTTCTGGTCCTGGCAGTCCAGCTCTGCCGGGTCTCGATGGCAGCGGCCGGCCTTCTGGGTTCGCCAAAGATTCCCAACCGTATCCCGCGGCCGCTTCTGTGGCGCCGTTCTGATGCAGGCGTCTTTGGAAGGTCCGGCCAGTGACGCCGTACAGCTTTGTCTCGCCGTTAACGGAAACCAACCCGTCGCTGCTCTTTGGCCGGCGAAACAACCCAATTGTTGCGTTTTCTGCGCCGTCTCGCCGTTGATTCCAATTCTGAACCGTTCACTTTTAATTAGCATCCGGAGGAGGAGCAAACCAGGCCTGTCTAATTCCTTGTTACATCCTCCTCATTAATGAAATCACAACAAGAAGCCCGATCGTGCCGCCGCCGCCGCCGCCGCCGCCGCGCCCGGACGTTTCGCTCATTTGGCCAAAGTGACAGAGTGACACTCTGCTATGGAAACTGTTGCCGGGGCGATTCTGTCCAGCTCCGGATTGTCGTCCTCGCCCTGCTTGTCAGCTGACCTTGTCTCCATCCTCCTCCGTCTCCCCTCTTTCTCCCTGTCGTTGGCGGCGAACCCCTCGCCTCGCCTCGCCTTTCCTTTCCTCGCCTCCCTCTCCATCCCTCTCCATCCCTCTCCATCCCTCTCCTCCCTCGCTCCAGATAACTTCCCGCAGATGGCTCATCAGAAGCGCTTCATTGAGCGGAAGTACAGGCAGGAGCTGAAGGAGATGAGGCGAGAGCGGGAGCGGCAGGAGAAGGAGAGCGACGAGGCGGAGGAAGGCAGGAAGTGACAGCGCCGCCGTCGCCGGGCCAATCAGGACGCCCTCGTCAACGTCAAGAACCCCCTCGGGAGACGGCGGCAGGATCATTGAGTCGTGATTGGTTTTAAAGAGTCATTAACTGATATGTTGCCGAGTCGGAGATCCGGTTGGAGACCGGGAGGTGGAGGAGGATCTCCGACCGACCGGGGAACATCAGAGGAACTCCGAAAAGACTGGTCTGGTGAGCTCCTCGGGTCGGTCTCCTCCCAGGACAGGTGGTGGATCCACCTGGACTTTGACAAGCCGGTCCAAAGGACATCTCACGTTCCCCTTTATGGAGGACGTCTCCGTGTTTTATTTCGCCGTATCCCTTGGAATTTTTAAACTATATAAGACGTTTGAACGGATGAGACCAAGAAGCCGCCCGGCTCCGCCTCCGCTCACCTCTGGTTTCCAGGGGCCGTCGGAGATGCCGGACCAGGAGCTGCCGAGGAACTGGGGGGCGGCGGGACGGCCGCGGAGCTCCTGATCCGCGACGCCTTCAAACCCCCCAAACGTCTGCATGGTCCGGGACGGAACGGGCGGCTCATTTGGAAGTCCAGCAGCCGCTCGTTCAGGATAAACAGTAAAAGAACATCCTTTTTTCTAAAATTGAGTGTGAAATGTGAATTGAAGCGCAGAAGCTCATGTTACAAATAAAGTTTGAGAAATCCATTTCGTGCTGATCTTCTCCGCGCAGACGCCCCGGCCAGACCGAGGCGGGGAAGGTTCCTCACAATGTCACCATCTGCCTCACATCTGCCACTCATCCTGTCATTATCCGAATACTTTTGGCTCCCTTCTTTCTGGAGCCCGTCTCCTGGATCCCACTGGCCTCCTATGTGGTGGGACTGTCAGATAGGCTAATCAACCCCCCCAAAATAAACAAAACGGTCCATCCACTCAGATCTAGTGCTGAGGAGCCTGGTGACCTCCGAGGATTGGAACAGCAGGCCACGCTCGCCCCCCATCCAGGTGTTTCCATGTAGACAGCGGAGCTAAGAGGAGAAGCTGTGGAGCAAGGAGGTGCCTGAGGAAGTTCTCGGGTTCTTTCGGACGTGAAGAGGATACGTTGTTGAAGCACAAGTTCTAAAAAGAAACCACTCACTTCCAGAGTTCTACCACCAGTGTGTGAGAGGAGTGGAGGTTCTGAACTACATCTGACGGGATTCTCAAATCCTAACAGATAGAAAGAGCAGAAAGGAAGAACTAGGAGTGATTTTAACTCATTTAATCTGGGGAGTGTATGTCACACACACACACACACACACACACACACACACAGGCTTCATGCTGAACAGTGAGTATCATCTATCTGGAAGGAGAGGAGGAACGTTTTTCCATCATCCAGCAGAAGAACTGACCGTTGTGGACCAGCAGCTGCAGGCATGGGAAGGTTCACTGCATCACGACGCAATGACCTATGTGTGTGTGTGTGTGTGTGTGTGTGTGTGTGTGTGTGTGTGTGTGTGTGTGCCGGCATCGTGCGACTGGATTAGGACTTTTAGGGAGGATTCCGCTATTTTGGGCCACAGAGACGAGACTATCGTCGGCGAAATGAAGTGTATTTTTACATCAACCTGACAGTTTGTGAATCTTTCCTCCCTCATTGTGCGACACACTTTTACTTTGTGACCACAGGAGATAAGTGGGACCCCCCCCAGGAGAAGGAGCCTTCCAGAGAGCCTGATTTTAAAGATATTTAATTGTGTCATATAAATATTCAGTACAAAATATCACGTTTTACAAAGCAGGTTAATGGACGGCCGGTGATGTCGGGCTCCTTCACGCAACCGCGGCCTCAGAATGGTTTCTACGTCGACACAAACTCCACGGCTCAATCACATCGTCACCAACATAACACCGTCGTCGAGCTCCAGCCCGCCGCCGACCGTCTACACATGGACAACCACGGATCTATGGAGTCTGGAAGGAGCCGAGGACGGGCAACCTGCGGCGGCGTCCGGGCCGAGCGCGGCGCCGGAGCCTGCAGGTCGTGGCGGCGGCGGCGTCCGTTGTCGGCGCGTCGGCCTCCGACCCGCATCCTCGTAAGCGTCTCTCCTTCGGCGGAGGGTTTTTCCACCCGTCCGATGCTTCGCGCTGGACTCGAATGGTGTTTCATTTTATTTTTTTTGTTTTTACAGGACGAGGGCTCCGGCCACAAGCTAGTGAACCAAACAAGGGAGTGGAAGAAAACGGAGGAACGGGTGTGTGAGGACCTTCTGGACCTTCTGGACCTTCTGGGCCGGAGCTTGGAGGCGCCGGCTCGTGAGACGTGGGATGAAAAGGCAAGTATTTCATGATGCTGTGTTGTTGTTGGAACGGCCGCATGTATGACCGCCAGCCTTGAGCCAAAGAGGGCGGAGCTTATATTGTTTCTCCCACCGCGAGTCCGACGTTTGGGTTTCCGAACAGTTTATTCACAATCAGGGCGTATTAATCGCTGCTGGTCGTCTGGAGTCCTAACCGGAGTGCCGGCTCTTCCCGTCGTGACGCGCCCTCCTCCCGACCGGGTCAAAGGTCAGGGGCGTTCGGGCAGAAGGTCATGTGGGCGGGGCTCGGGGCGGCGTCCTGACCCGGTGAAGGGCGGGAGGTACAGGAGGGTCTCCAAGGAAAACACTGGTGCTGGTTTGGCACGTTTCTGTCTCTGGCTGTCGTACATTCACGGACGCCGGGTGAAGCCCCGCCCCCGGCGCCGCCGGAGCGCCGGAACAGGACAATCCCACTCATCTGATTGCTCTGGATGTGATTTTCTCTTTTCGAGAGAAAATGACCCAAAAATAAATGTAAATAAATATATGATGGTCCTTTAAGTGATGGTCCGGACGTTGGAGACGCCTCTGACCGCTGAGCGCTGCTTCCTAAGGGCACGTCAGATGCCGAGAAGGCGGGGCCTCCTCCTCCTGGAGGTATCTGACCGGCTTCCGTCGGGTTAAGATACCAGATTCAGGTCCTGGACTCTGCTGCCTGAAGCAGCAATTCTTGTAATACAGAAGCCATGGAAATACGGGGCCAGGTAAGCCACCATCTACGACGTGGGATCTAGATCTGTTCGGGACGATTTAAGGCAACAACATCTCCCATCACAAACATCTCGCCTGAACCGGCGGTGGTCCGGTCCAGATCCCGACCAGATAACGTACCGACCCTCTTCATCAGGAACACCAGGAGGGGGGATGAACACCAGGCTTCTTCTGCGGTAAAAGTCCTTGACGTGGCGAGGAAACACCAGCACGTTCTTCTATGTGAGCCTGGAAGGGTTGAGGAGGGTGGAGGGGCGGAGCTTCTGCCGGTCTGCTCGCCGCATCGAGGAGAAGAAATGAAAGAGGACATTCGGCGATCGTCTCCAGGCTCTCCGGTTCGGAAACCTCAATGTTCTACAACGTCTTAAGCGAAAGACGTGACAAAGGCGGGTCGCCGCCTTTGGAGGAGGGGGGGGGGGCGGCGAGGCGCCGGTGACCCCCGGATCCCCCGGACCTCCCGGATCCCCCGGACCCCCCGGACCCCCGGCCCGGGTGAAGGAAGGATCAAACAGAAGCTGTACAGCGGGTCGGATCGGGTCGCCCAACGAACACAAGCTAAGATAGAACTCACGATATGCAGCGGTCGTAGCAGGAACACTGAGAAACACACAGCTGTCGGCGTCTGAAGCCGCGGCGGCGGCGGCGGCGGAGGATCCGCCGATCCGAGAGCGGGAAAAGCTACTCTGGACCCGGACGCCGCCGGCCGGCGCCGCTTCGCACGTTAGAAAAAAAAAGGTCTCCTCACAAAGTCTCCGTTGGCTCGGCCCTCGAAAAAGAAACGCGACGAACACCGACTGGACACACAAAGCCGACGCCCGGGCGCCGGGGCGACCGACGGGGCGGCGGGCGGAGTCCGACCCGGCGCCGTCAGCGCGCGGCGGGTTAGGAGTCCCTGTCGCTGCCGTCGCCGCCGTACATGTCGGCCAGCTTCTTGAAGCGCGGCCCCCAGTCGCTCAGGTAGTTGTAGTCCTGGTCGCCCTCCGTGGTCACCGACTCCAGCGAGCTGAGGGACTCGGCCACCGAGCCGCTGCCCTCGTAGGCGTAGGTGGCCAGGGAGTCGTAGGGCGGCGCCGTGGGGTCGCCGTCGTTGTCCTGGAGACGCTGGTTGATGAAGTCCCTCACGTCGCCGTTGTTGTCCCGGGCCGGAGGCGGCGCCAGCCGGCGGACCGGGTAGAAGCTCTCCGGGACGATGTCCCGCCGCTGCTTGCTCTCCTCGATGGCCTCGGGGTTGCGCAGCGTGCCGATGTCGAACGCCTGCGTGTCCTCCTCGCCGCCGCCCTCGTCGTTGTAGCTGACCACGTTGTCCCGCACGTCCTCCTTGGAGATGATGAGCGGCTCCTTCTTCCTCTGCCTCCTCAGGGCGGCGAACAGAACCACGATCACTGCGGGTCGACACAGAGGACACACTCAGGAGGCGTCCAGGCAGAGGACGGCTGAGGAGAACCTGCCCGAGTCCAGCGGGAAGCAGAACCGTGGCAAACAGGAAGTTGATGCAAGTCAAACAGGAAGCAGAACCGTGGCAAACAGGAAGTTGATGCAAGTCAACACAGGAAGCGGAACCCAGTCAAACAGGAAGTTGATGCAAGTCAAACAGGAAGTAGAAGCAAGTCAAACAGGAAGGGGAACCCAGTCATACAGGAAGCGGAACCCAGTCAAACAGGAAGTTGATGCAAGTCAAACAGGAAGTAGAAGCAAGTCAAACAGGAAGGGGAACCCAGTCATACAGGAAGCGGAACCCAGTCAAACAGGAAGTTGATGCAAGTCAAACAGGAAGTAGAAGCAAGTCAAACAGGAAGGGGAACCCAGTCATACAGGAAGCGGAAGCAAGTCAAACAGGAAGCAGAAGCAAGTCAAACAGGAAGCGGAACCCAGTCAAACAGGAAGTTGATGCAAGTCAAACAGGAAGCAGAAGCAAGTCAAACAGGAAGCGGAACCCAGTCATACAGGAAATTGATGCAAGTCAAACAGGAAGCGGAACCCAGTCAAACAGGAAGTTGATGCAAGTCAAACAGGAAGCAGAAGCAAGTCAAACAGGAAGCGGAACCCAGTCAAACAGGAAGTTGATGCAAGTCAAACAGGAAGCGGAAGCAAGTCAAACAGGAAGCGGAAGCAAGTCAAACAGGAAGCGGAACCCAGTCATACAGGAAGCGGAAGCAAGTCAAACGGGAAGCAGAAGCAAGTCAAACAGGAAGCGGAACCCAGTCAAACAGGAAGTTGATGCAAGTCAAACAGGAAGTTGATGCAAGTCAAACAGGAAGTTGATGCAAGTCAAACAGGAAGTTGATGCAAGTCAAACAGGAAGCAGAGGCAAGTCAAACAGGAAGCAGAGGCAAGTCAAACAGGAAGCGGAACCCAGTCAAACAGGAAGTTGATGCAAGTCAAACAGGAAGCAGAGGCAAGTCAAACAGGAAGCGGAACCCAGTCAAACAGGAAGTTGATGCAAGTCAAACAGGAAGCAGAAGCAAGTCAAACAGGAAGCGGAACCCAATCAAGCAGGAAGTTGATGCAAGTCAAACAGGAAGTTGATGCAAGTCAACACAGGAAGCAGAACCGTGGCATACAGGAAGCGGAACCCAGTCAAACAGGAAGTTGATGCAAGTCAAACAGGAAGTGGAACTGCCCTGGTTTGAATCTTCCTCTGCAGTCTCAAACCAGCAGGACGTGAGACTCAGATGTTGGACACGTATGAATATTCCGTGAGTCGACCTCCAGATGTTGGGTCGGAGCCTCCATCAGCTCCCATAGCAACTGCTGTCCACGTGCACGTGCACGTGCACGCCCGGAGATGCAGGTTTGGAGCGGGCGGACTATTTATCTTGATGGTCGCACGGGAAACGAAAGTAGCAGTAACAAAATGACGATACTTTCATTTCACGCAATTAATCCATTAGTCCAGATTGATGAATTGCTTGGTTCACAACTAATAATTAACCCAATTATTTTATATATTTCCGTATCATTTTGTCGACCTTTTCCTCTGATCTGCCGACCCGACAGTGTCGAGCTGCGGCTGGATTTACGTGATGAAGCTCAACCTGTGGAGGAGCGGCCAGATCTGCAATGTTCCGACAAATAAGAACGCGTGACGTTCTTGTTTCCCCGTTGGACACCGACTTGCAGCTGGACCTTCAGGAGACGCTCCAACGGCTGAGGCGCCGCCGACCAACATAAATCCGCGGGCGGCGGCGGCGGCGGCTGGGTTTTGGCAGCGCCGACACAATGTTCCTGGGCGGCGAGCGGGAGGCGGTAGATCTCCGGCGCTCCAATCAAATTAACACGTCAGCGACGGAATTATGCGCTGACAGGAAGTGATGAATCAGATTAGCGGCGAGGTACCAAAGTGTTTGCTTCACACCTGCGAGGCTGCGAGCGCGACGGGAGTTCAATAACACCTTCGTCCGGGTGGAATAAATCAGCCGTCGCCACGGAGACGGGACGGGACGGGACGGCGGCGAGTTACTCACTCAGCAGGATGACCACGCACAGCAAGATGGCCACCAGGGCGCCGGTGCTCAGGCCCGCACGGGCCGTCAGCGCCTCGGCGTTGCACAGCTTCATGTTGCCCTCGCGGTCGCACGTGCACACCCTGACGGTGAGCGTGCTCGTGCTGCTCAGCATGGGGAAGTCCCCGTCGGAGATCACCACCGGCACCTGGTGCACGCTGCGCTGCAGGCTGCTGTAGCTGTTCCTGCGGGTCAGGATCCACGCCGTGTTGTCTGCAGGGACACACACACACTCGTTATCGGCCCAGGAACACACCTCCTTCCATACACACCGCCATCCATACACACCTCCGTCCATACACACCTCAGTCCATACACACCTCAGTCCATACACACCTTCATCCATACACATCTCCATTCATATACACCTCCAACCATACACACCTCCATCCATACACACCTCTGTCCATACACACCTCTGTCCATACACACCTCAATCCATACATATCTCCATCCATACACACCTCCAATCATACACACCTCCATCCATATACACCTTCATCCATACACACCTCCAATCATACACACTCCATCCATACACACCTCTGTCCATACACACCTCTGTCCATACACACCTCCATCCATACACACCTCCAATCATACACACCTCCATCCATACACACCTCCATCCATACACACCTCCAATCATACACACTCCATCCATACACACCTTCACCCATACACACTTCTGTCCATACACACCTTCATCCATACACACCTCCATCCATACACACCTCCATCCATACACACCTTCATCCATACACACCTTCATCCATACACAACTTCATCCATACACACCTTCATCCATACACCTCTCCATTCATATGCACCTCCAACCATACACACCTTCATCCATACACACCTCTGTCCATACACACCTCCATCCATACACACCTCTGTCCATACACACCTCTGTCCATACACACCTCCGTCCATACACACCTCCATTCATACACACCTCCATCCATACACACCTTCATCCACACACACTTCTGTCCATACACACCTCCAATCATACACACCTCCATCCATCCATCCATCTACAAATCAATCCATTGCAAATAATCCATTTATCCATGTAATCTGAATTTATGAACTGAACATTTTGTTTCTATTTCTTTATTTATTCCGTGTGATATATTTATTAATACATTACTATAAATTTTTTCTTGATTTACTCAATTTATTTTGTACTTATTTATATTATTCCAAGTAACTTTATTTATTTAATACGTGATTATTTGTATTTATAAACCTGAATTTAATCTCTCAATATTGTATTTATATATTTGATTGTTCGATAATATTATTTGTTTATTAACCGCAATGACTTTTTACATATCTAATTATATATGTTTGATTGTATATATTTATTTAATATGCATTCTTTTATTAATTTTCTTCTGCCTTTATTTTAATTTATTTTAGTAATCTGTATTCATTTATACAACACTTAGTTGTTTGTTATTAATTTGTTTATTTAAGCATTTTGTGTCCTTTTTAATCCATTCACTCATTTTTATTTCTATTTTATTACCTTTGTAACTTTAACTTTAATCTATTTAAGCAATGATTTATTGTTATTTATTGTCCTCTTTCTCTTTGCGCTCAATTATTATTTTAGTGACACAAACATAATGTCCGTTAATCAGAGTGAATAAAGAAGAACAGACATCAACTTATTAAGGAATAATGTAAAAATAATTATCTCGTTCAAAAATAGTAAATGATTAAAAATGCTAATTTATTTTAACGAATGAGCAAGTAGTTTAAAAACAGAAACCCTCACGCATCATGTTGTTGACAAACTGTAAGAAATCACTTGAAAAGAAAGTATTCAGAAGTGAATCTCTTTCTATCATACGCACGTATGTATGATATTTATTAATATTTAGATATTAATATTTAGAATCTCATAGTCATATCAAAGAAAAATATGACTCATGATTATATATATTTTGTTGTATATTGTGTTGTGAAAACTGACGTTGAGGAGTAAAATTCAAGTGTGCTGTGATTAATTGTAAAGAATTAACTAATTGCATTTATCGGTCCCAGACGGCACCAGTTGGCCGCCGGGCGCCGTCTGAGGTTCGAGGCGTCACCTTTGTTGTCTCGGACGGAGAAGTTGGCCTTCCCCGCCACCTCCTGCGCCAGGCTGAAGAAGAAGCGGTGGCCTCCCAGCGGCTCGTCCGGGTCGGTGGCGCTGATGGTCTGGATCCTCTGAAACAGGAAAACGGTAAGTAGACGACTTCCACCGACGCTGATGGTTTTTCAGTGGAGATCAGAAGATGAACATTGAAAAGGGGTTCGATTTGTTCTACGATGAAAATGTCACTTTCTGTTTCTGCTATTTGATTCCCACATCAGAGGAGCCGCATTGTGCCTTTGTAGACCGAGAAAAGCGAACGACAAGGTGCCAAGAGAGGAACTATGCTACGAATGAGGAGGTCTGGAGTGGCAGAGAGGTACGTTAGACCGGTGCGGGACATGTATGCTCGCTGTGACACAGGGATCTGGTGAGGTATGCTGTAGGTGACAGAGAAGTCCAAGGTGGAGGTGAGACTCCATCAGGGGTCACCTCTGAGCCCCTTCTCGTATGGACAGGCTGACAGATGAAGTTAGACACCATGATGGACCATGATGTTTGCAGATGACACTGTGATCTGAGCCGGGAACAGATGGAGGAGCATCTAGAGAGGTGGAGGTATGCTCTGGAAAGGAGAGGAACGAAGGCATGTACACAGAATATATGCTTGTGAATGAGAAGAACCCAAGTGGGACGGTGAAACTTCAGGGAGTGGAGATGAAGAAGGTGGAGGAGCACTTTGGGTCAACGGTCCATAGCAACGTAGAGGGTGGAGAAGAGAAGAAACAGGGGGAGCCAGAATGAACAAGACAGTGCTGAGACCAGCGGCGCGCTGTGGTTTTGAGACGGCGGCCTTGAAGAAGCAGCAGAGATGAAGATGTTGAGCTTCTCTTAGGGAGTGATCAGGATGGAGAGCATCAGGAATGAGTCCATCAGAGGGACGGTGCATGTTAGATTTGTTGGAGAGAAGGTCAGAGAAGGTCAGACTGAGGTGGTTTGGACGGAGGAACGTCGCGGTTATTGGCGTGGAATGAATGGGTTATTAAGGTTAGACATACAAATGGCCGCTGGATGAATCTGGTGCTTTTTATTATTTTTCTCAATCTGGGATCAAACCTGGCGGTTTTATCAGATTTTGAAAAGTTGTTCTGCCGGATGAAATCATTTTAAAAAATAATCAGTAGAATATTTGCAATTCTAGAATAAAAAGATCAGAAGCAGTAATCCTGTGAGAATAACACTGTGTTATTTTTTCATATTGACTTTACAGTTTACTGGACGTGTCATTCAGGCGAACAAAGAAATGACTGAAAGTCACTGAAAAGCCGCCGGACCTGGAAACAGGAAGTGTGTGTTTCCATACCAACCTGATTGGCTTTGGCGTTCTCACACACAAAGGTCTCGTAGTTGGTGGCGAACGTGGGCGCGTTGTCGTTGACGTCCAGCACCCTGATGAACACCGGCACCCGGCTGGTCTGCCGCGGGTTGTCTAGGAAACACGGATATTATGGGCTGTTGATGCACACCCGGAGAATATATTTGTTTTTTTAATTCGTTTTTTATTCTATGAAGCCCTCTTTGACTCATTTTATCCTTTATATTTATAGTTTTTGTTTGACGTGTTGATGTATTTTCTCATTTAATTTTTCTCGACGTCGATCCCAATGCACGTCTCTATCAGTGTATTTATTTTAGATATATTCACAACCCTCCAGGGGGTCCCGGGAGCTGAAACAGACGGATTTTCTTTTTTTTACATAATTGTAGCGCAGTTGTGGGCGTGACCGAGGTCATTGCATTTCTCCATAAATCTAAAAGTGCGTCCGCGTGGAAATGCTGTACTTACTGAACTCGGAGGCGACGATGGAGATGTTGTGCCAGGCGCTCTCCTCCCTGTCCAGCGCTCGCAGCGTGAACAACGACCCGTTGCCGGCGTGCACGTTGAAGACGCGGTCCATGTCTGTGCGCCGATCGATGGTGTACCTGCAGGTGACACACACACACACACACACACACACACACACACACACTTTTGTTTTAGCTGTGTGCCTTTTTCCGTCCGGTCGATAACACAGAATCACATAAAAGCATATAAAAAATATCTATTAAAATGAAAGTCAATAAAATACATGAAATTTGAAAATGTAAATAAAAAAGCAAAAAGGTACCAGATTAAAGTATAAGTTAAACTGAGTCAAGTTAAACATAAAGGTAATTAGATACAATCTTGATGACAGATAAACCAAATAAAATGTAAGTGAATAAATAAAAAGTAAAATAAAATCAATGTCCCTGAAAAATATAAATGCAATAAAATGTAGTTCTAATGTTAAAATGTAGTATTAACAGAATAAAATGTTTTTAAATACAATAAAATGAAAACATTATAATAAGATTAGATAAAACACACGTCAAAATGTGAGTGTATTAAAACTAAATGAAATCAAATTCAGTTCTTGACAATCTCATGTTCACAGGGAATATCAAATAAAGACAAATACTTCGGTTTATTTCTTTCAATTTCATCTTTCACACTAATTATTATTTTCAAAATAATTTCAGTCCCCTGTTTGAAACGACATCTCTTCATCAATAACAATACCACTACAACAACTCATAACAAGAATAATAATAATATTTACATATATATTTGTTGCCACCGTTCATTATTAATTTTTAATCTTCTATTTTGGATTATTTCTCTCCTCCGTCCTCCTGAACTGCTGTGAGCGCTTGAAATTCCCGCCTGCGGCGCCTTGAAAGAAATATTCTGTTCAGTTCAGTTCAGTTCAGAACTGTATTAGATGAACGTACAGTGTGATGGTTAATGATTGATGTGTGTGTTTGTCTGTGCGTGTGTGTCTGTGTGTGTGTGTGTGTGCGTGTGTGTGTGTGTGTGTTTGCTTGCAGCCAACAGGTTATCCGGTGCTGTTGTTTTCCTCGCCTGTTGGACTCCTGTGATACATCAGTGTGATTAATGGAGCTTCCTGCATCAGGAGGGCCTGGGAGAGGTGGTGTGTGTGTGTGTGTGTGTGTGTGTGTGTGTGTGGAGGGGTTTGGTGTGTGTTTGAAGGGGCTAGTGTGTGTGTTCGAGTGTGTATATGTGTGTGGAGGGGTTGGTGTGTGTTTGTGTGGAAGGGTTGGTGTGTATGTGTGCGCCAAGGGGTTGGTGTGTTGGTGTGTGTGCGAAGGGGTTGGTGTGTGTGTGTGTGTGTGTGTGTGTGTGTGTGTGTGTATATGTGTGGTGGGGGTTGTGGAAGGGTTGGTGTGTGTAGATGGAGGGGTTAGGGTGTGTGTGTGCATGTGTGTTTGTGGAGGGGTTTGTCTGTGTGTGTGTGTGTGTGTGTGTGTGTGTGTGTGTGTGCGCCCCCCCCCATAACGGTAACCTTGTTAAAGGCGTGTGTCCGAGGCTTTACTAATTGCTTTTCTAATATTGCCAATAATTCAGGCGGGCGGCCGCGGCCCTTCGCCTGATTAATGGCGAGGAGATAACGGCGCCCAAAGTGCTGCTCTCAGCAGGGCGGGGCGTAACCGGGGGTTACGCCGGCGGCGCCGCCCTCAAGGTCGGGGACGCGGCGTCCCCTCTCGGGCGAAGCTTTACGAGCGGGCTCTTCGGGGACGGCGGTGGGATTCTGGGATGGCGTGGAGATTCCCGCGGGTCACCGGAGGTCACCACTCCGGGGAGCGTCGTCATGACGATGAAGTCCGAGAAAATACCGATATAATATTCCTTATTGTCCGAGAAAATCCCACGTGAAGATTAACGAGGCGACGAACGTCCAAACGGGGGATTAACGCAAAGTCCATGGAAGGTAATCGACCCGTTCATCAACACTCAACACCAGGAGGCTCAGAGGGAAGGAAGGAAGGACGGACAGGTGGATGGAGGGATGGATGGATGGATGGATGTTTAGATGTTTAGATGTTTAGATGGATGGATGGATGGATGGATAGATGGATGGATGGATGATGGATGGATGGATGTTTAGATGTTTAGATATAGACAGGGATGGATGGATGGATGGATGGATGGATGGGCAGAGACAAATACATCCAGACGGGGACACCAAGGGGAAACATGGACAACCCAAACCATCCATCCATCCATCCATCCATCCATCCATGTTCTCCCTCCTATCTGAGGTCCTCCTCAGCTGCAGCTCCTCCAGTGCAGGCAGGACCTCCATGGAACACCTCAGCAGGGAGGCGTCCAGGAAGCCCAACCAGATGAAGCTCCTCCTCTGGCTCCTCTGGATGCAGAGGAGCATCAGCTTTGCTCTGATAGCCGAACTCCTCATCCTGTGTGTGTGTGTGTGTGTGTGTGTGTGTGTGTGTGTGTGTGTGATGGAGCTCCGCACCTGACGGGGCTGTGCTTGACGTCCAGGTCTGACGCGCTCACAGAGCCG